>NW_023396857.1:2885768-3003084 GCF_011125445.2 Fundulus heteroclitus | reverse complement strand
TTGGATGTTTTAAGCAACGTACGAAGAACGGACCCCTGGGGTCCGTTCTCCGTACGTTGCTTAAAACATCCAAGATCAAATGAGACATCCAAGATGATTTCATCCGGCTAATCATGATCCGGCTAACTGGGTTCTTCGAACACACCTGTTGTTTACGATTAGTATGGCTGGATTGAGTTATCTGAGACAACTGCGCGTTCATGCGTTTGTTTAAAAGGGGAAATGTATCGATAGTAGAAACATTGATCAGCAACGCTGCTATTGGCTGTTCAGCAAAGAACGCCCACAGTTTTTCTCCCAGCAGAACAAGAGCTTTTAATGGAAGGTTATGCCGAATTTGAGTCATTAACACCTAAAAATCAGTTAAAGCCAGGAGAGAGGGCTGGCAAAAAGCAGCAGACAAATAAATGTGTAAATACTGTCCATGGTAGATGTTTCTATCACTTTCTACAGTATGAATTTTTGCATTTTAATAATCTCATATTTACTTTGTTCTTTTATATCAGAGCCTCCACGGGACCCACTAGAACAATGGGGACAAGTAAAAGTGAAATACAAGAATATTCTACAAAATGGTAGCCTTTAATTATTACACTTTATTTTAAAAAGGGACTTGTTATGTCAAGAGATCCAAATTTCAGTGTCATTCCTTAGATACGGGAAGTAAAGACGCGTGCAAACTGGGAATTTTAACAAAAAAAAAAAATCTTTATCTATAAAAAATTAAAATTTTCCTTTTCCAAGTCATCCACAGTTTACACGGTAAAACTGTATTGCTCCGTGTCTAGATAATCCATCCATAGTTTTTTCTAATACAATATACGGCTCGACAGGAAGCAAGCCTTTCAAAGTAAACTAAACTTCACAATAAAATGGCCCGAACAAATCTTCTTACTGAATAGGATAAAAAAAAAAAAGCAAACCATCATACAAAAGAGTTAAATATTTTCTATTTATGGCTCCAACATCACTTTTTCCTCTTTTAAAGCCACTGTTAAATGATGTGTTTGTCTGTTTATAACAGCCACCAAGAAAAATCTCTCTACAATTACACTGTCGCGCTGCGCTAAAGGATCCTGTCTATTGCGCAATACGTGATTAATTCATAAAACTCTGCAAATTATTCTTGCACCTTCCGCAACAGGTTGCAGTCGTAAAAATGGACATGGCTACGACAGACTTCTCTATCTCCTCCGCTTATACAGCCGTGATCTAATCCTGTTTACATGAAATAAACCTGCTCTGGAGCAGGCTTAAGCTGGCGCACATGTTGCTATGACAACAAGTCCAGGATGAGTTTCGAAGAACCAAACGATCCAAGATCATGCCAAATCGTCAACAATGAAATCCTGCTAACTGAGTTAGCGACGTACGAAGAACGGACCTCTGGACTTGAGTGGACCAAGCCACAATTAAACAGGGGAGAAAAAACAAACAAAAGCTAAACAGAAAAACAAGAATAAAATTATTAATCTAATTTACAAACTCATCTCCATAATGGAATGGTCTGCAAAAAAACAACAACAAACATGTAACACAAGATTAACTCAAAAGTTACTGTAAAGAAAAACAAACAGAAAACCCTGTAATTGGTAGAACCCAGCAAGGCCAGCAGTGACATCATCCAGACGCTTAAGCAGGAAATACTGGGCGGCTCCTCCCATACTGCTCTGCTGCAGATCCTCAGGGGACAAACAATGGTGAGTAAAAAGGAAAAACAAATACCACGAATATGCTTTGGAACCAAATAAACAAGTTTAACCAAAAACCCAGAAGTAGTAGCCTTAACCTAAACATAGCAGTAGATGGAAACTGCAACACGATGCTAACACAAACAAACCCGGGATAGTAAGTGAAGCAAAGTTGCAAACTAATGTTTAAATTTAAGCATCATGACCAGCTACAGAAAGTAAATGAATCACAAATAAGAATAAGGGACGAGTGGTGAACCCAAACTGAACCACTTTGTCCCCCCCCCCCACACACACACACACACACCCTAACCCTCTACCACTACAAGCCCACCCTAAGCCTGATTGACACCATAGCTAATCTAGTGAGGACCATAAAAATGTCCTCACTTCTCATGAAAGTCTTGTTCTCGCTCAGCAACAGGAAGACTGAGGACAACAGCCACCTACGCAGGCTGAGCTGCCTGCTCAGATGTTCTGCTCACACCGACTCTCTTGATCTTCGTCACCCCTCCTCTGCCTACTTGGCTCCGTTGGATGGGATCTGCAGTCGCCTCCCTCTGCTTTACCTTCGCTCCGTCTCTGCAGGTGAACAAAGGTGAAACCAACAATGTTCGAGTCTGTTTTTCACCCCATGGTGTGTTTGGAAAGAAATGATGGTCTGCTCTGAAAGATCTCTGGGATGGAGGTAGAGGAAGTCCAGGAAACACGTGTTTGATGTGCCATGAAGAAGCTGATGAAAGCTTAAAAGGTGCTGACTACCCCTCCCTCCATCCCTGGCCACATTACCCGATGTAGTAGTCCTGATAGTCACGCTGCGCTGGCTCTGAAAGGCTCTGGATAGCCGCTTTATTTTTTATTTTCAGTAAATTCTGATGTTGCATACAAGTTTAGCTTATATTTTATAAATGAACTCCTGAATTCCCTTCAGAGCATTAAAGAGCTTTCTCCGATCTTCTGAAGCGTCGGCAGCACTGTCGCCTCGCAGCAAGAAGGTCACAACTGTTTATGTGAAATATTAATGTCCGTATGGAAATAAAATGCTTTATGTGCAACTATTTTCCTCAGAGTGAAGGTCTCTAAATGTAATGAGACAGGATCCTTAGGGCTCAGCAGAGCCATCTTATCAGAGTAAATATTAACAGTAGTAATATAAATGTGTTTTACATCCAAATATCTCCAGCCGCTGGTCGCCATTCATTTATTCAGTCTGAATGAATCAATTCTGCTTCTCTTTATCCTTCTGAATGTATGTCTGGATGGAATAAGGACTGTGTCCTCCCTGATGTGAAGCTTTCACACCGACCCAAACGAAGCGGCCTATCAGAAGAACCAAACTGAGTCTGGTTAAAGCCGAGCAAACCGTTCTGTGGTGAAAGCCCCCACCCGGAGGTGGAGGTGATGCTGGATAAAGCTCGGCCTCAGACTCCAGCAGCAGCAGCAGCAGCGCTGACTCTAGTATCCGCTCATCATCAGCAGAGCCAGCTGCCAGCGGGCGGCTCAGCTCTTAAGGCGTGTAGGGCAAGGCCACAACGTAGCTGATCCCCGTCAGGGTGTGAATGCATGAATGCATGAATGGATGAATGGATGGTGTGTGAAGCGCTTCAGGGTCGTCAGACTTGATAAAGTGCTCTACAGGTTCAGACCATTTAACGTTGACTGACATCACCAGCACACAGAAAATACTTTCTCTCCTCTTAACTTGTCTACACTATTTATGGACATATTTTTCTGACATTTTTCAATTTCTTCTGAAATGTTTATTATTGAGAGCATTTCTGTTAATAACATAAAAATTCCTCTGTACTATATTCTTTGTACATTTCTCCAGTTTTTATGAATCATTAGCCAACATTTTTCCTGTTATCTTCAATAAAATGACGTTAATAGAGCTGCACCTTTAACCCGTCCGGCCGCTGAAACTAATTATTTAACCTCTATGGGGACGAAAAAGTTTATATTATCTACATGTTAATAATTATTTAATTGTTAAAGACGTTTATGAGCTCAATTCCTCCACTGTTCAGGTGGTGGATCAGCCAATCAGCTCTCTCTGTTCAGGTGGTGGATCAGCCAATCAGCTCTCTGAGTCTGAGGCTCACTAAAAGTCCTCCTCTCTACTAACATTTTCCACTTTAGCAGCTCTGAAGGCCTCGGATGCTTTCAGAATAACTTTTTTCTCACTGAGGTAAAAATCTAAGAAAAATATTAAAATTGGGGAAATTCTAAAATTTTTCCTAAATAGACTAGGAGCTGCTTTTAGTCTGAGGATTGTTGGTGAAAACTAGCCGTGGTCTTTTTTTTAACGGGGTAACTTTACCCTTTAATTGCCCTGTGAATGTTAAAACTTAAATCTGCTGTACGGTTTTCACTTTGTGTCCTTAGAGAGGCTTGTCAAAAAAAAGAACACTTGCTTGAAATAAGCCTGAACGCTTTCATTTTTCATCTGGGACTTCAGAAAGTTTCCGAAGCTTCGGACAGTTCTGAGCTTGATGGACCCTTTCTGTGAAAAGCTTTTAAATCTCCTGCTGATCAAACTTTCCTTTTAATTGAGATGGAAAATGTTGCAAAGTAAGCAAATGTTCATTTGCTTAAATTAGGGATGAGAGGCTTTTTAGTCCTGCAGTGCTGGGAAGGTATGAGTGCTGATGGGTCTGATCAATAGCTGCTCTTACTCGTCTGCAGACAAACAGCCATCCGTCAGCCGGGTGTTAGTAAAAGATCCAGCAGGGTCCTGACTCTTAGCTGCACACTGACATCCCCAATATACTGTCAGCTGGCTTGTTTGCCAAGTTGCTGGATCAATAGCAGCCTTTTCCCCTCTGGCTGGTGGTCATGTTCATCTGTTTTTATAAAAGGATCCAGGCTGAGCTATGGCCTGATGTGCTTCTGCGCCTGATCTGCTGATGTCTTTGAGATGGAGGCGTGGAGGCTTCCTCATCTTTAATCATTCCTGCGACCCATCAGCAGAGAGCTCCCCCAGGTTGTTCCTCACACTGGAAGCTTGCAGCATGTGGCTGCTGTCCAGAGGACATCAAAGGAATGCATTCAAATCTTGGAAAGTTTTGAAGAAATATTCAGTCGTTTATTGAGGCCGTCTCAGCTTCAGGGCGTTTTCTCAGGAAACGTCTTTCTGTGAGCCAGGACTGAAGAGCAGATTCTGCTTTAAGAGATCCAGTCAGTTTGGAACTAGATCTAAAATAGTGAACTAGTAGTTCCACTTAACTACGCTTTGACAGAGTTAAACACCCAAACCTGAGACAAATGAATGTTGGATTTGTCTCAGTGAGGAAATATTTAGGATGAATCTGTCCAAACCTTGTTCTGTTAGGACCGGATCTTAAAACAGCTGCAGTTTAAAATCTTAAAAAGGAAAAAAGGTGAACTCTTCCCCCAGAGAGAATAAAAATGTATTATTTCATGTACGGTTCTCCATCCTCCACAGCTGATTATGTGTGTTCCTGCAGCTGAGTGAGAACCTTTATTGCACATTTTCCTAGTAGAGTGGGGACTTTGGTGTAAAATAAAGAGCTTCATTGGTCCTCACCTTTTTTAGGGTTAGGGTGAGCACCAGAGTTGGCTCATAAAAAAGGTTGATAATAAATGGAAGTCAGTGGAAGTGTTGAAACAAGGATGTGTGTGGGGGGTTGGGGGTTCAGTCCTACAGCAACCGTGGACAGACTCATACCCAGGGGTGGACTGGGACAAAGAATCAGCCCTGGCATTTTGGATTAGCCTGGCCCACCACATTTGTTTTGTGTACTGAATGTGTATACCAACTGTGCAATACCAACTGTGCAATACCTTGAGGCCAGGTTAATGGAAATTAGTGAGAGTGGACACTTAAAATACTTCCAAAATCTTAATTTATTAACACTGTAAAATGTAAACTTCACCACAGCACAGCAACAATTCTTAGATCAGAAAGGGGAGAGAGAAAGAGAGGTGTCACGGTCAATCACACACATTATCACGTTACATCATTATAAGAAGTTATTGTAAGTTGCTCATCAGATCTATTCAGTCTTCCAGATACTGTAGGGTAACATTGGACTAATGTGCACTCACTGTGTAAAAAAGGATGCCAATGACAAAATGAACCAGAGAATGCCTCACTTGTCATCATGGAAAGAAAGAAAATATATAATAACATAATATAAATTTAATAAGTATTTTATTTATCTAATTTCCTAATTTTTGATCATATTTTCTTTAAAATCGCAGACTTTTCGCTATTTTTCATGTAAATCCTTGGTGGCGCTTGATAGTGAAGCCCGTGCGAGCTTGGCCTCCCCTGGGATTGCGCAATCCCATGTTAACTGCGCTGGCTTCCATTCTGTGATGCATCTTCCTGTCTCTAGATCATAAATTAAATTGTTCAAACAGTTATGAACTGATTTTCCTCAATTTAATATATGTGGATTACGAATTGTGTTTTGGTCATCAAACTGTGTGCAGATAACATGTTTTTGTGCTGCTGGGCGATCATAACCAGCAGATAACTGGGGTCCGTTCTTCGTACGTTGCTTAAAACATCCGAGATCAAATGAGACATCCAAGATGATTTCATCCGGCTAATCATGATCCGGCTAATTGGGTTCTTCCAACACACCTGTTGTTTATGATTAGTATGGCTGGACTGAGTTATCTGAGACAACTGCGCGTTCATGCGTTTGTTTAAAAGGGGAAATGTATCGATAGTAGAAACATTGATCAGCAGCGCTGCTATTGGCTGTTCAGCATGGCCAAAGAACGCCCACAGTTTTTTTCCCAGCAGAACAAAAGCTTTTAATGGAAGGTTATGCCGAATTTAAGTCATTAATTAAAACACCTAAAAATCTGTTAAAGCCAGGAGAGAGGGCTGGCAAAAAGCAGCAGACAAATTAATGCGTAAATACTGTCAATGGTAGATGTTTCTATCACTTTAGAATTTTTGCATTTTAAAAATCTCATTTTTACTTTGTTCCTTTATGTCAGCGCCTCCACTGGACCCACTAGAACATGGGGACAAGTAAAAGAGAAATACAAGAATATTCTACAAAATGGTAGCCTTTATTTATTATACTTTATTTTAAAAAGGCACTTGTTATGTCAAGAGATCCAAATATCAGAGTCATTCCTTAGACACGGGAAGTAAAGGACACATGCAAATTTAAATCTTCCTTTTCCAAGTCATACACAGTTTACACAGTAAAACTGTATTGCTCCGTGTCTAGATAATCCATCCATAGTTTTTTCTAATACAATATACAGCTCGACAGGAAGCAAGCCTTTCAAAGTAAACTAAACTTGACAATAAAATAGCCCGAACAAATCTTCTTACTGAATATGATAAAAATAAAAAGCAAACCATCATACAAATAAGTTAAATATTTTAGATTTATGGCTCCAACATCACTTTTTCCTCTTTAAAAGCCACTGTTAAATGATGTGTTTGTCTGTTTATAACAGCCACCAAGAAAAATCTCTCTACAATTACACTGTCGCGCTGCGCTAAAGGATCCTGTCTATTGCGCAATACGCGATTAATTCATAAAACTCTGCAAATTATTCTTGCAGCTTCCGCAACAGGTTGCAGTCGTAAAAATGGACATAGCTACGGCAGACTTCCCATCTCCTCCGCTTATTAAACTGCGATCTAATCTTGTTTACATGAAATAAGCCTGCTCTGGAGCAGGCTTAAGCTGGCGCACATGTTGCTATGACAACAAGTGCAGGATGTCTTTCGAAGAACCAAACGATCCAAGATCATGCCAAATCGTCAACAATGAAATCCTGCTAACTGAGTTAGCGACGTACGAAGAACGGACCCCTGGACCAGTTGTAGTTTATGGAGTGATTTCTGAGGAAGGCCAAAGAGGAGAGAGTTGCAGTAATCCAGTCAGGAGCTGATGAGGCTGTGAACAAGTATGGAGCAGTGTGTGGGGTAAGGGAGGGACGGAGGCGGTTGATGTTAAGTGAAAGTAGGCAGACTGGGTAATGTTATTGATATGGGATTGAAATGATAGGGTGCTATTGAGGATGACTCCCAGACTCTTAACCTGGGGGGGGTGGGGGGGGGTGGAGATGGAGGAACTGTCTTATAATAAGTGGGAAACTGTCGGTTTTGGAAAGAGTTGATTTGGTGCCAATGTTTATTTGAAGGAAGTTTTTGGTGAACCAGGCTTTTATTTCATAATAATAATAATAATAATAATAATAATAATAATTCAGAGTCAGCTGTGATCGTCGCTGGAGACGTTGATCATCTTGACTTAAAGCTGTTCTCCCCTGATTCCACCAGTTCATAGACCTTTGTGATGGTGGCGTAACAGTTAGGTAGGTTGTCCTGTAACTGGTGGGTTGCAGGTTCAATCCCCACCTCTGACTTCAGTTGTTGTGTCCTTGGACAGGAGCTTCAGCCACATTGCCTGCTGGCGGTGGTCAGAGGGTCCGGTGGCGCTGATAGACGGCGGTCTCTGTCAGTCTGGCTCAGAGCAGCTGTGGCTGCTAGCGCAGCTCACCACCGTCAGGGTGTGAAGCGCTTTGGGGTCGTCAGGCTTGATAAACGAGGATTCAAGTACAGGCCTTTCACCATTTCTGACTCTAACATGAGTCCTGATCGTCATCATCACATGCTAAGGACTATTTGCATGCTTTGAGATTACCAGAACGTACTTTGGTACAGTCAGTAATTTCTGGAAGTTTCTCTGGCCTAGTTAAAGTTTTGTTGATTGAAATACGTTTGAATCATTCTTTTAATAAATTTCTATAATCTCGTAGTGTGCAGAGTTTGCTGTTTGAGAGGGTTCATGTATATAATGTTAGATAAGCTAAATGAAGTATTCTCTTGTTTCATTGGTTCTGGTCCACAGCTGATGGTATCTGTCTCTGAATTTAAATGCACACATTTAACTGAACCACCGGTTCTAAAGCCGACTGGTGCGGGTGAGATCGCTTTGTCATGGGACTGAGCTGTAACCAGCCTCCGCAGGTCCATCATTTTTTAACATTCTGTACATAAATATGATGAAATATCATTTAACCCAGCTGTAAAATAAAACCCACATGCACAGTCATCACTTCCTGGTTGTTCCTGATGAATCACATTTATTCATTTCCACCATTCCTTCAAGCATCCATTGTGGTTAGTGACAGAGAAATAGGAAACGCTGTTTATGACACTATTTACAGTTAAACACCAAGATGGACGGTGGAATGAGTGCGTGGGAGAGAAGGAGAACAATAACTCTGTAGACATCAGAAAATGATTTGCTGTCAGTTTGTTTGCCAGCTGCCTTTAGATCATTTTTCCTTCTGCACCAGTGGAGATGTAACGGTAAACCCCAGGTGTAAAATTAAGAAGCCTTCAGTTATTTATTTCTGTTAATATTGACTACTCTGAGTTACATCAAATGAAAGCTTCTCAGAAATGTAAAATATAAATGTTACTACTTGTCATGTCCAAGGAATGTTTAGTATCTGAAGGACCTGGGGCCTCGTTTCTAAAGCTGCGTCACACAAAGCAGAGCCTGAAACTTGCGTACGTCACTTTCCACGCAAACGTTGGGATCTATAAAGAAAGTCAGGCTTGATGGGAAAATGTATTTTTCCTCACAGCAGCTCTGACTGGGCGTACGCTCATTTTGGAGTCGGGGAAACTGGCGCCACCGATGGTGAAGTGGTGAACTGCAGCCACACTGCATGGTGGTAAACCGCTGTATTATTCATGCTGGATAGAACTCTGCATAATAACCTTTGAAATGGTAAAAGAAATGCCAATAACCTGACTTAAATCTTCAATAAAGTCTTTGCATTTCATCAGCTTTCTACCATCACATTCCTTCCCGATGATCCCCATCGTGACGTGTTCCACAGACTAACGGACAACGTGTGACAGAGTGAGGAAATCACTTTAATTGGTGCAAAGAGTCAGATCCGCTTCAGCGTGAAGCTGCACGGTGGAATTAGGAGGAAACTCCTGGCCAGTGATGATGACCGGCTAAAATGCTGCTCTAGACTCTGAGCATTCTGCGATAATTCACAGCGGACAGTGGTTACCCCCCCCCCCCACACACACACACACCACAGGTGCTGAGTCCTAAGCCGCCCTCTGACCCCCAGAGAAGGTGAACACTGCAGCGCTCGGCTGTGGAGCGTCCTAAAAGGCTTTTTACAGACGTCTGAAGCACGGTGTTGTTGTCACTACATGAAAAGCACCGACCTGCTGACCATTTAATCACGTTTATGATTAAATCATTGACTCTTTATGGCTGTGGGTGTGTAGAGGGCAGCAAGCCGGTACCAAACAGTCATCAGCTGTGATCCATAGAGGAGCAGTGCATGCTGGTCTGCGTGGTTTTATGAGTCCAGTTTTTTATGTCGTATCTACACTTTTAGAATGGATTCATGCAACGTTTTATAAATGAGACCCCTGGTTTGGGCTAATTTTGCAAAAACTCCTTCTTCAATGCAGCAGCGCATGGAGGAGATTGGACTGCGGTTCTGTTCAGGTGTTCTGGAGACGCAGGTTGCTTTCATAGCAGCCTTCACCTCTTGTTGGTTCTTGTGTCATTTGTCTTTCCCCCGTTTGCTCCTTGTAGCCGCTCACACTGAGCCTGGTTCTGGTTCTGCTGGAGGTTCTCCTCCCTGTTTAAGGGGAGTTTTCCTCTCCACTGTCGCTTCATGCATGCTCAGTATGAGGGATTGCTGCAAAGCCAGTGACACTGTTGTGCCTCAAAGCCACCAGATGAGCATTGGATGGTTGACACTCTGTGTGTCAGACTGTAGCCTAGCGGAGAATATTCTGCACACAGGGATCAGTTTTCTGATGTTTTTCAGGAACATGAAAGTCCCAGAGAATGTTACTACTGCTTATTTTCAGAGATGTAATACTGATGGTCCATCTTTTTAAGTCCTAGTTCCTTCATAATCTACATGAAGGTGTGTGATATGATGAGACCATGCACTGCAGGAAGAGGAAACCTCTCCATGCAGGAGGTTCATAGATCTGCTCTTCCTTCAGACTGGGACCTTGGTTTCTAAATGAAATGCAAACTTTATTTTCATGTGAAAAAAGGACCAGTGCACAGTGTCCTTAGCCCCAGTGAGACCGTTCTGAGGTTTTCTCTGGTCCTGGAGTGGCTGAAGAGCAGGAATAGGAAGCTGTGGTCCGTGGTTTGGATCCGTCTGTGCGATGGCTCTCGATGCTCTGACTTCTCTGTGAACCTCCAGCTTCCTCAGCGATGAACTCGCCTCTCCTTGTGGAGGTCGGCCGTCTCCCACATCAGGAGGTTGGCTATAACAGACATTACTCTATTAAACATCTGCTTATTATTGGACTGATGTCATATCCTAATATATGGAGAAACAGGATTTGAGGTTTTATTTTCTGAAAGCAGGAATCATCTGAATTCACACAAATAAGTGATCCTGCTGTGTGGAACCTATACAGTATACCAGCCTTATGTCTGGAACTGAATGACTGCAGGGTGAGTTTCTAGTGGATATGTCCACGGATAACATGTCATTTCCATCTGCAGCAGGTTTCAGTCAGACTGCATGTCTACAGCACATGCTTTATCAGCCACACGTCAACAGCCTGCAAATAAGAACTTGCTTGTGTCTTTGGTCATAGAACAGATTTATTTTGCTCTGTGATAAAAATACACATTAAGTAGGTCAGCGCTTTATTGAGCAGCAACAATGATCAGATCAGAGAGATGAGGTTTGTTTTGGGGGTTTTGGGGAATGAATGCTTCATCCGCTGAGTGGGAGGGATCGTCAGTCGATGTGAAACAGGAATTAAGCCGGCTGCTGTAGAGAAACGGAGCAGAAGGCAGAGGAACAGAGAAAATTAGACTCTGGGGTGAAGTTGATAAATGGACAACACAGAGGGACGGGGAAGTGAGACGGTAGAATAGAATAGAATTACCTCCAGGAGAAAACCTAGCCACAAGTAAAGATGGCGGTGGAAGCAGGCAGGAGCCCTGCACTCAATAATTGGCTCCTGTCTTTGTCTTGTTTTCATATTTGGACAGGTTTGCCCATGTGGTAAGTGTTTCTCCAGCCTGAGCACATCTTGGGATGATCAGCAGCAGCAGGGTTCATTCAGAGCTGCGTGCAGTGGGCGGTGGACAATGACCTGCAGCCGGGGGAGCTGATTATTCCAGGATGGTGAGAGCTGCTGCTGACTCTGTGCTGGGGTGTTAGCTGCTCCCAGCAGGAGTGGCAGCGCTAACAAAGCTACACCAGGATGGAGAGGGCCAACTGTGTTGCTGCTAGCAGGTCCAGTCCAAGGTCAAAGAGAGTTGAGTTTAATGCTTCTGTTTGAAGGAAAGAGTTGTTTAAAACACTGAGACGAGCATTTCTCTCTCTGCCAGCTGCAGCTTTAACTTGAAATCACAATGAATGTATTTTATGTTCATGGACCAGATGGTTTCAGGTAAACTGCTGAGTTTGCAGAAAATGCAGAAAATGGCACTGCATCGGTAAGAAATCGCTACTGTAGACGGAACGGACAGAAGTCCAGCCACGCTGCATTGTCTGCATGCATGGCACTAGAGAGACAAAACTGACGACAGATTCCTCAGGGCACGTCATCGTAACCTTCATAAAGGTAATAAAAGTACAAATATAGAGTCAGCCTTTAGCGAGGGAACACACCTCTCCTGGCCAAGTACGATGCAGACTGGCGAGATAATTTAAATAACTAAGATCGTTTCCTACGGGACGCTCTAACAGCGGGATTAAAACTCCCAACAGCAGCGAAAAGAACAGATGTTGGTGAAAGATACACATCAAACTGTAGTTATCTAGCACTGGAAATAAAGGAATTACAAGAAATGGCTTTGCCCTGCTACTCTACAACTTGGTGGAGTGACCCAGAGTCATGTCAGCTAATGATTTTTTTATTATATTTGCTTTAAAGTGGCCTTTTCATGAATTATCCATCTATATTTTCACCACGCTTGTCCCTCATGGGGTCACGAGGGGTGCTGGTGCCCATCTCCACCAATCAATGGGTGAGAGGCGGGGTTCACCTGGACAGGTCACCTGAGACAAACGACCATTCACACACACACACACACACACACACACACACACACACACACACACACACACACACACACACACACACACACACACACACACACACACACACCTAAGGAGAATTTAGGGAGACCTAACAGTCTGATACTAACAATAACTTCACGCTGTCCTGGGTGAAAGGCAGCAGGAGTGACGCTGAAGTAGGGGCGGGGACAGGGACGCTGGAGGCTGGAGCCCCAATTCAGAGCCGATGAAGGACCCGTTCCACATAGACCAGGCAGACCCTGAACTGGTGCGACTAAAGTTTGCATGGCGTGTACGACATCAACATGGAGTCTGGCTTCATTTAGCAATGGAGCTAATACAGCACCAGATTATTTACTACGATGCTAACAGCTGGCATCTTTAACGTTTAGGGCCAAACTAAATGTGATCGTAGGACATCACATTCAGTGAGGTCACAGTGTGCAAAAGTTAAAACATGGCCAGCATACTAGGGTGGAGGGGGGGGGGGTGCAAATCAAACCCAATAAGCATAAATAGCAAACTGCTGTATGAAGAAATAAGCACTGTTAATCCAATCTAATCCTGAGTCGGGCTGAAAATAAACTGCAGCGGTAAGAAATGAGAATCTGGCTGCAGCGTTTTAATGATTACATTTTCAGTAACAGCAGGGATTACAGTTGTTACATTAAAGCAATATGAATAAATCTGCATCTCTGCCATATTCCCAGAGTCTCTGTGCTGCTGTTGGTCAAACCTTCAGAGACGGGTTTTATTGTTGAAGGATGGTTCAGGTTTATTCCTTCCTCTCTGACGCCTTTTAGGCCTGTCGGCCTTTTCTCCTTGACCTTTGCTGCTCTGCAGAAACAGCAGCTCTCCTGTTTTCAAGCTGTCTCAACAAATGAGCCTTTTTGATCATTTGTCTTGACACACTCAGACAGACAGGAACAAAAATCCATAAATCTGAGCATATGACTTCTATGTTTATTTGACAGGGCTGCACCTTCAGACCCCCAGAGAGGCTCATGGGAAATGTCAGAAAACGCTGCTTTTTCTGCAGAAAACCCATCCATGACAATAAGACTGAAATCTGATTAGACATATGTATGTATGTATGTATGTATGTATGTATGTGTGTATGTATGTACGTATGTATGTATGTATGTATGTATGTATATTTGTTTGTATGTTTGTATGTATGTATGTATTTATGTATATTTGTACGTATGTATGTATGTATATTTGTTTGTATGTATGTATGTATTTATGTATATTTGTACATATGTATGTATATTTGTACGTATGTATGTATGTACGTATGTATGTATATTTGTACCTGTGTGTGTACGTCCGTCTGAAGGATGTTAGCAGGAACATCTTGTCCAGAAAATGCGTTTGAGCCGTAGTCCTTTCTCCACTAAACAACGTTAGCATTTTCCAGCTTTCTATTAGAAATAAAGAGTCTGAGCGGTGATCCATACTCTGTCATTATAACACCTGATAATCTGTTAGACTCAGTTTGATTGTGGAGCAAAACTGCAACATTTCCAGCTGTTTTCGTTCACATTTGACTTCGTCAAAGCCAAACCTTTTGACTAAACTGTAGGTACCTACTCACATACGCATGAATGGAACAGGTGTTAGCGGCGTTATTGCCATGTGTGGCAGACCAGCACCATTCACCAGTGGGCTCAGCAAGAGGCGAAGGACCATAGAGAATGTTTAATTTGACACAGGACGGGTCAGATGGCGCCGCATCAGGTGGTGGCGTGTGAGTAGGGTGCATACGTCTGACGCTTACACAGACGTAGAGCAAGGTGTTTACAAGATATGACTTCATTAGTATTCTTTTTAATTACAATTATATTTACCGGAGGAGGGCTAAGTAGCCAAAAATGACTCAAGTAAGAGCAGCACTACTTCAACATATTTTTACTGCAGTCCACTTCCTGCCTTTGGAGCAGCTTCCGGTCACCTTGGCATTCACATTTGCATCCAAACCACTTTGGGTTTCAGCCGAGCTGAGTACTAGGTTCTGATGCGGACCCGAGGTTTGTTGCACATTCACCGAACCTTCTGAGCAAACGGACCAGAGTCCGATTAAAGCGGACTAAGCAGGGCTGGTGTGAATGCGCCCCCAGAGGGTCTCTGGCAAAGATGTGTAAAAATTAGTAGTCATATTTTATTACAACAGTATAATTTTTCCCTGAGAATTTCAGAAACACCTAACATTTGGTTTGGGCACATTCATTCATTAGGAAATTAGTCACTTCGAGGTACATATAATGGGCAAAATCTGTCTCTGAAACATTTCTCTGCTAAATGCTGTTGCTCCATCTACTGGCACTCATAACAAGTCCTAAAGATTTTTAATTGTTCTCTGAAATGTTGAAATGATCTACGTGGCATGGAGAGAACAACAGCGAACTTCTCCGATATTTGTCACTGTGATCGGGAGACGAGATGCGAAAAAAAAATCCTAAAGAGCTAAACTTACGTCAGTGTTGCTATGGCAGCTCGCTTTCACTCCACAACATTGTTCTGTCTTTTCTTCTTTGGCTTTTGGTTAATTATGTTGAAATTGGCCAGGATGTTGAGGGATGGAGAAAGCATAGAGCGTAGCTATTCAAGTGGCGGCTCGTGGGCCAGAAGTGGCACATGGGTGGTTGCATTCCAGCCAGGAAAGACTTGTTTGTAAATGGGTTGATTGTTGGTAGGCAGCCCACAATCAGGGTGTCTATAGCAGGCACAGGTAGTGTAACGGGTGTGCTGAAGACTGCGAGTAAGCTGCTAGCTCTGCGAGGGAGCATCAGCGTGCTGCAACTCCTCACAGAGTGCACTTCAATCATTGCTAATCAAAGAGCTACCAGAAGGCAGATTCATTAACTCTAATGCAGAGCAAACACTAAACAGAACAGACAATTAACTCCTGAGACAGACCTGTCTCAATACACCCCCCCCCCCCCCCCCCCCCCCAGTAAACACCTGGAACCGGTTAGACCCGTGGTCCACTCCAGTCCTACAGGGATTAAAGCAGAGGCTGTGGACCTGATCAGTTAGTCTGAGAACGTTTTGACTCCCATCCTGGAGTCTTTGCCAACTGTGGCGGCTCGCGTCGTTGATGTCTACAAGCTTTTAGCCTAAGGTGGCAAACTCAAATGGAAACAGACGTATGTGTCTCGGTTTTTGTCTGTGGGAACAGAAATAAGTCAAATTACCACGCTTTGGCTGAAACAGCATGAGGTTCAGGCCTTTTCCTTTAATTTGTGTGTTTAGTTTGAAGTTAAAATAGAGATGAAAGTTTAAAATGTTCTGTTTCTGTTGAGCAGAAAACACAAAAAGAAAAATCTAGCTTGGCTGGTGAAGCATGAGTCTCAGGTCAAATTAAACCTTCTTTCAGGGAAGCCAGAATATTTTCCACTTCAGCAGTTCCTTGGCTTGTTACAGCTGCTAAATATTTTGCAGCTCTATTAAATATAAATGTTTAGACAAACGTTGAGTAAAATATTGAACAGAAACATGTTTCATTCAGGAACAATTGCATATTTCCCTTACGGTAACTCTAACGTCTGATTCTGCCCAGTGGAGTGATGAGTTTCTTGAGAAGTGTCTGCTAGTGAATGCATGTCTGTGTTCTCCATCTGAGATCAGATCTTCAGAGATCTTTACTAGTGAATACATGTCTGTGTTCTCCATCTGAGATCAGATCTTCAGAGATCTTTACTAGTGAATGCATGTCTGTGTTGTCCATCAGAGATCAGATCTTCAGAGATCTTTACTAGTGAATACATGTCTGTGTTCTCCATCAGAGATCAGATCTTCAGAGATCTTTACTAGTGAATACATGTCTGTGTTGTCCATCAGAGATCAGATCTTCAGAGATCTTTACTAGTGAATACATGTCTGTGTTCTCCATCAGAGATCAGATCTTCAGAGATCTTTACTAGTGAATACATGTCTGTGTTGTCCATCAGAGATCAGATCTTCAGAGATCTTTACTAGTGAATACATGTCTGTGTTCTCCATCTGAGATCAGATCTTCAGAGATCTTTGTTAGTGAATACATGTCTGTGTTCTCCATCTGAGATCAGATCTTCAGAGATCTCTGCAGACGGCTGCTCGGTCTGCAGCCGGGTGGGAATGGATGATGGACCACATGGTGCTGCAGAGACGAGCTTGGCTCATCTTTCACCAACAAACCGTCTGGGAGTCACTTTCTGGCCTATGTTCTAGTGTCTTTAACTATTTTAAAGTTAGTTATCCATCTCAGACTGTTGGACGCTGCTTCTTAATTGCAGTGATTGAGTGAACGAAGCACGGCTGCTGAACAGCATCTGTACAAGACCTTGAATAATTAAACTATTTTTATTTGAAGCGATGATTCAGACGGATCATTTTTCACAGTGAAGCGCAGCTGACGGACGTGAGTCACTCGCTTCCTGCTGTAAATCTGTGTTCCTTCACACAGCAGCTCCTGTCGTTAAGAACTGCCGGCCAAGACTCGCCAGATAATCCCCATGGGGTCAGAGGTCATCCCTCAAGCAGGCGTAGAACGCTTTGAGACGCTGCGAGAAGGTGGAGCCCACAGCCTGGCAGAAACCAGTTCTCAGAGGTGGCTCCCTGCTACCAGGATGCTCAGGATGTCACAGATTACACGTCACACACAGACGAGACATTTTCAGTTTCCTTTTATCTTTACCAGAAATCAGTTGATTGCACTGACCAACTTCCTGACAAGCCTGAAGCGTGCAGATAGTCTTTAGGGTCTGACCAGACTCGTACCAAAGTCCAAAAAGGCCAAAAGCAGTCCCTTTGCCAACGATATAAATTACTGTTGACTCTATATAAATATAGATATAAGTTACTGTTGACTCTATATAAATATAGATATAAGTTACTGTTGACTCTATATAAATATAGATATAAGTTACTGTTGACTCTATATAAATATAGATATAAATTACTGTTGACTGCATATAAATATAGATATAAGTTACTGTTGACTCTATATAAATATAGATATGTCACTGTTGACTGCATATAAATATAGATATAAGTTACTGTTGACTCTATATAAATATAGATATAAGTTACTGTTGACTCTATATAAATATAGATATAAGTTACTGTTGACTCTATATAAATATAGATATAAGTTACTGTTGACTCTATATAAATATAGATATAAGTTACTGTTGACTCTATATAAATATAGATATAAATTACTGTTGACTCTATATAAATATAGATATAAGTTACTGTTGACTCTATATAAATATAGATATAAATTACTGTTGACTGCATATAAATATAGATATAAATTACTGTTGACTCTATATAAATATAGATATAAGTTACTGTTGACTCTATATAAATATAGATATAAATTACTGTTGACTCTATATAAATATAGATATAAGTTACTGTTGACTCTATATAAATATAGATATAAATTACTGTTGACTCTATATAAATATAGATATAAATTACTGTTCACTGCATATGAATATAGATATAAATTACTGTTGACTCTATATAAATATAGATATAAATTACTGTTGACTGCATATGAATATAGATATAAATTACTGTTGACTGCATATAAAGCTTATTGTAAAGAGAGAAATAAAGTGACTACGCTCAATAGAAAGAAAAAAAGGGATTATTATAGAAAGTCGATAGACCAAAAGAAAAATGATGGTAAAAAACTGTGGAATACCTTAAATGAATTAATGGGCAGAAGCAAAATTAAGACACCAGCATTTTTAGAAGTGAATGGACTTTTTTTAACAAAAGGTAAAGATATCGCAGACCATTTTGGTAAATATTATGATAAAATATATAAGTTAATGAATGATACAAAGTGTACAGCAATCTGGGTACTTCATCTCAAATAATCAATGATTTGATTGTTAAGCATAAAAACTGTCATTTCACATTTCAATTGTTAAGCACAGAGAAAGTTAAATGTTTGCTTCTAAGTTTACATGAAAACAAACCATCAGGAATGGATGAGATTGATGGCAAATTACTGAAAATGGCTGCAAGTGTGATAGCTTCACCAGTCTGCCATTTGTTTAATCTAAGCTTGACAGAAGGGGTCTTCCCTCAAATGTAGAAATCTGCTAAAATACTATCGCTTTCAAAAATGTTAGCCTCTCGGCAGTCAATAGTAGGCCCATTAGTATTCTGCCTATACTTAGTAAATTGCTGGAAAGGGTTGTTTTTGGACAGATTTCAACATATTTAAATTGTAACAAATTGATTTTTAAAGCACAACATGCATAAAAGGAAAATTACTCGACATGTACAGCTCTTACATAAATGACGGAGAATTGGTTGTTTAGCATAGACAAAAAACTGATAGTTGGTGCGGTGTTTTTGGATTTTAGTGCTGCATTTGATTTAGTGCATCATCAAATGTTACTTGAAAAGTTATCGGCAAACAGATTTGGTGCCACTCCTCTGAAATGGATACAAAATTATTTAACATCTAGATCACAATGTGTGCTTTTTAATGGAAGCTTTTCATCCCCTCAATAATTGCAGTGTGGTGTACCACAAGGCAGTTGCCTAGGACCATTGCTGTTCTCGATTTTTATTAATGACATGCCATTTGTGCTAAAAAGGTGCAACATAACTCTTTATGCAGATGATTCTACACTTTACTTTGCAGCAACAAAGATATCAGAGTTAAAAGACACACTGCAGTTGGATTTGCAGGAGCTTCTGGCCTGGATTAATGAGAACAGCCTAACCTTGAATGTTTCAAAGACAAAGTGTATGTTATTTAAAGCTAGGCATAAAAAATGTGATGATAAACTTGATATTGTGCTAAAGGATATGGACATAGAACAGGTTCAAGAGGTGAAACTTCTTGGAGTAACATTTGATGAGCAGCTATCCTGGGAAAAACATGTAGATACGGTGGTGAAAAAGATGGGAAGAAATATGTCGTGCATTAAAAGATTTAGATCTTTCATGACTTCAGCCTCTAGAATTTTGGTGATTAAACTGTTAGTGCTGTCTCACCTGGACTACAGTCAACTGTCTCCCTGAGAAATCAGGCATTACCAATAGTGTTGCAACATGGAACCACTCACCAGGTTCTCAGCAGGGGGCGCTAGTGCGCACAGCTTTTGGAAAGAAGCTGCTGTTGAGTCTGTTAGAACCCTGCTTCTGGCCCATTGACAGCTGGAGATGGGCACCAGCAACCATCAGGACCCCATGAGGGATAAGCGTGTGAGGAAATGTATGGATGGAGTTTTTGGTTTAATGTTTCAGAGGCGATTCCCTGATGAAAGCGGGTCAAACAGGGTCATGCCCAAAACTGTCTTTATCCTTTCATGTCCCCATGTTTAATTATGTTTTCATGTTGAAGTTTACTCTGCACTTGAACTCTCTGAGTGGTTTCACATTTATTTCCAGGATTTCTTCTGCTTGTTGATTTTGTGTTTAGAGGTCATGGAGGTGAGATGTTATTCACCTCCAGAACCGCTAGAATCAGTTTCTGCTCCAGAATGGAAGAAAAGTAAACCGTGCTTCAGCGAGCCGTTCCTCCTGGTCAGAGCAGCAGAGCTTCTCAATAAGAGCCTTAACCAAGCAGAAAGATCTCTGAACTTCAGACATTGTTCTTTAAATAGAAACCAACCAGGAGAACAGAAAGCTGAAGCCTGCGTGTGTTCTGGCATTCCTGACCAGAGGGAGGAAACCCTATAGACAGAATATTATCTATGTAACAGTGACCGTGTGAGTGAAACGTCATCTGTTTGTCCTGCTAAAGGTGGTCAGAGTTCTGAGTTGTGAATGCAGCCGCCTGCTGACAGAAACAAAGGTTGTTTTATTTGGTCACACAACAAAAGCTTTTCAGCTCGACGCTCCAAGGAGTGTCCTGTGTGTGGTGAGAAGGGGCCGGAGATGAAAAGTGAGCAGGCAGCAGGTGAAGGGAACCATTTACTGACTTACTGGCTGGATAGAAAATAACGGCGTGATGCCCAAACTGGTAAAGCAGTACATCCATTTACAGCAGCTGCTAATCCCACAGCACGACGGAGCAGCCATGAGAAACAACAGCAAAGATCAATAATCTGACAGCGAGTAAGGGAACCGACAACCCTGGAGTAGGGGTGGGCGATGTGAAGAAAATCTAAAATCCCCATACCTTTGGGCTATATCACCATACACGATATATATCACGATATGTTCAAATAACCTTGAGTAACAAATGTTTTTAGCCACATAGTGCCTAAAGTTGCATTGGTATATCTCATATTAATTCAATTCAATTCAATTTTATTTATACAGCGCCAAATCATGAAACATGTCATCTCAAGGCACTTTACAAAATCAAGTTCAATCATATTATACAGATTGGGTCAGATTATACAGATTGGTCAAAAATGTCCTATATAAGGAAACCAGTTGATTGCATCAAAGTCCCGACAAGCAGCATTCACTCCTGGGGAACCGTAGAGCCACAGGGAGAGTCGTCTGCATTGTACATGGCTTTGCTGCAATCCCTCATACTGAGCAAGCATGAAGCGACAGTGGAGAGGAAAACTCCCCTTTAACAGGGAGGAGAACCTCCAGCAGAACCAGAACCAGGCTCAGTGTGAACGCTCATCTGCCTCCACCCACTGGGGCTTAGAGAAGACAGAGCAGAGACACAGAAAGCACAGAAGCTCACATTGACCCAGGAGTACTTTCTATGTTAGAGAAGACAGAGCAGAGACACAGAAAGCACAGAAGCTCACATTGACCCAGGAGTACTTTCTATGTTAGAGAAGACAGAGCAGAGACACAGAAAGCACAGAAGCTCACATTGACCCAGGAGTACTTTCTATGTTAGAGAAGACAGAGCAGAGACACAGAAAGCTCAGAAGCTCACATTGACCCAGGAGTACTTTCTATGTTAGAGAAGACAGAGCAGAGACACAGAAAGCTCAGAAGCTCACATTGACCCAGGAGTACTTTCTATGTTAGAGAAGACAGAGCAGAGACACAGAAAGCTCAGAAGCTCACATTGACCCAGGAGTACTTTCTATGTTAGAGAAGACAGAGCAGAGACACAGAAAGCTCAGAAGCTCACATTGACCCAGGAGTACTTTCTATGTTAGAGAAGACAGAGCAGAGACACAAGAAGAGAAACAAAAAAGCACAGAAGCACACATTGATCTAGTAATCTGTTCTACATTAGATGGTAGTAGCGGGTGAGCCGTCTTCTCTGGATGATGTCACAGTTAACAGAACGCCAGACCAGGTGTACCTACTATGAAGAAAAAGAGAGAGAGCAAAAAGTTAAAAGCTGAAATGACGACAGTCATTTCAATGTAATACAATGCAAAACTGGAGAACAGTAGAACTCAGCAGAGAGAGAGAAAATTAGACCCTGATGTCCTCCAGCAGCCTAAGCCTATAGCAGCATAACTATAGAGATAGCTCAGGGTAACATGAGCCACTCTGACTAGAAGCTTTGTCACAAAGGAAAGTTTTAAGCCTAGTCTTAAAAGTAGACGGGGTGTCTGCCTCACGGACCAAAACTGGGAGTTGGTTCCACAGGAGAGGAGCCTGATAGCTAAAGGATCTGCCTCCCATTCTACTTTTAGAGACTCTAGGAACCACGTGTCAATTTTTTTAAATAATTGATTGCAAAATAAAAATGAATTTAAAATGTTTTATTTTAGCCATTTTTAACCACAGCTGCACATAGAAGCTTTTCACAAATTACAATATTGTCACATTAGACCTCTTTCATGGTCAACACCGGACCTTAAACAGAACATCCCAGCGGCCAAAAGGAACACCAAGAAAAATGTGACACAAAATAAACCTGAAATAAAAGGTATCATAAAAATGTGACAATTCCAAAAACCAAAGCTTGTATAGTGACTATAAAATCAACTGACCAGTCGCAGCTACACATTCAGAGCATCTCAAAAATATTTCTGTTGCTCTTTAGATTCTGGGAAACTTTAAACAAACGTTTTTTTCTGTCATATAGGAATTAAGTAAAAGAAGACGCCAGTTTCAACAGTTTTATGGCTCGTTTAATTAAAGTTCCCTGCAGGGTTTGTGTGTGTGTGTGTGTGTGTGGGGGGGGGGGGGGGGGGGGGGGGTCGACACGCGGAGTTTACAAGAGTTGCACTGGATGACTATTTCGGTGGAACAAATTTTTGCTACTGCTACCTTTAGTGGCAACGGTGTTACGGCATGTTTTGCTAATTACCGCATTTTGTTCGACATCCACTGCCTGGAACTCTCGCTGTCGCCATAGTGGGAAAAACTAAACTCACAGTGAATTAAATACTGACGCTGAATCTTTCCATTAAAATTTACATGCAACGGTCGTGATAAAGTCATTTTAAATATCGCGCGGAGGAAGACTTGAGATACATGGAGTATACTCGATATATCGCCCACCCCTACCCTGGAGTCTGCAAACAAAAGCCTGACGGGCTGAGGGACAAATAACCGAGGAGAACCCACCCTGAAAGTCCAACAGCACCCACCGAGGGACGGGAACCAGACAGCCGCCTGCAGAACCTAACCGGGCAGAAGTCTGGTTCACAGTCAACGGCCTGCAGAACAGCCATGGCGGCGCCCCCTAGGGTTGGTGTGAAGGCATTACAGCAAGCCTTACATTTTCTTGAATCCAGAATCCAAGTGACAATAGCACCCCCTGCTGTTACTGATACTTTGACTCTTAAAGGGGCCATGACAACAAATATTTCTCAGGTTTTGGGGTATAATATGGTCTGTTGAGCACTGATCAGGCCGTATTTATGTCTAACCTGAAGACCAAAGCACCTGCTCAGCTTTCTTAATTTGCTCCAAAGCGGTCGGATCAGAAAACAGCTCGTCTTTCTTTATAGTCACATCCTCCAATCAGAGCACAGCATATAGCCCTTAGCTGTAGCCCTGAGACTCAGGATGCTTTCAATGAAGGGTTTCTAAAAGGTCTCCAGCAGCTTAGTGGGAAGTCCAGACCTTTTCAGGTTCCTGAGGAAGAGGAGCCGTTGTTAGGCCTTCATCACCAGGTGGGAGGTGTTCACAGTCCAGGAGGTCAGAGGAGAACCTGATGCTGTCCACGCCTCCACCACCTCCTCCTCTAAGTAGAGAGGAGGTGTTCAGTCCTCCTGGACCTCCTGTAGTCCACTAAGAATTTAAGGTTTTATTAGTTGTTTCATAGAAAAGTTGCATTGAATTTCCACTAAAGAACGACAATAAAAGTATTTTGTGGATCTATTTTTCTAATTAGATTGGTGACTGTGTGCTTTTTTTATCATTAGTACTAGATATTAGATAATGATCAATCTTTTTTAAGTTCGTAGCAGCTTGTTGCTGCTGGACTGAAGGCAATGATGCTTCTTTGGATTGTAAAGGTGGACGTCCATTATGGTGGGGGTGCAGTTGGTCCATCTTCATCAGGGTTAGTTGGTTAAGGGTTAAGCCCAACTAACCCAACTAACCCAAACTCACAGATCATTTTCTCATGTCTGTCCCATAAAGCGTTGGATGGAGCAGGACTCCAGGGTGTGAATACTTTTATGCAGCGCTGTTATTTGTCAGCCTGACGCTCAGAGATGTTTATTCTAACTGAACAAACTCTCGGACCCTGCAGCTCAGTGTCTCACTGCTAATCCAATCAGTTCAGGCAAATGGAGCTAAAAGCTCTGCAGGCATTTATTTAGCACTTTGTTATCTGCTGCTGATGTTTCTGTGGCTTTCAGTGTGGTGGAACCAGGCGGGCATGGAGGCCAGCGCGCTGCTGCTTCTGGATTGTCCTGCAGGATCTCTGCAGCTCGTTGTGGTGGAGCGCAGCAGGTGCAGACGAGTTTGCTGGGCGTGGCCCCTCACCCCAACACTGAGGGCCAGCAGCATCTGCTGGCCCTCGCCTCACATCTCCTGCCCTCACAGAGCTCGCCACTTCTGAACACAGAGCAGCTTTGATGTGAATGCAGCGCAGCAGAACGCAGTGAAAGAGGCCTTTCACAGGAAGAGACGAGACGAGTGCTGCATCCTCCACCGTCTCCATTTTGTGCATTTTCCACACTCTGCTGCTGCAGCGTCTTCTCCTGCCCTCTGCAGCCCACCCTATCTCTCTTCTTCTCCCTATTCCAGTTCAAATCGATTGTGGCCTCGGCTGCTCTGGGATGGAAACACTTCCACCCTCAGCCGCTGCAAGGACAACAGCAGGTTGTCTAAAAACAGACGGGCAGGGGTGTTGTTGTTCCTCCGCTCTCTGTTACCCTCCTCCAAGATGGACGCTGAGGAGACATCAGATGTCCAGGTATGAGCTCTGCTTGTTGCAGTCAGCGCTCCACATGGCTGAGGACCAACTTACAAGACTAACTCCCTCTGCATCTGTAATCCCTTTAAAACGTTGCTCTGACTTAGTGGCAGCTTAGTGAAGCTTCTTTACTACAGCTGTGGGAGGATCTGAGGTGCTGCAAAGCCATATGATGGAATCACTGCCTCCTCATCCTGGAGGAGCTGCATCGCTAAGATGCTAAGATCTTACGCTTTTTCAGATGCTGTTGGTTCAATTCTTCAGCTTGAAACTCTGTTTTGGTTAAAAGACGCCACCCTGCCCACAAGAACATGTCAGATCTGTGAGAGACGACAGAGACACAAGGATTTCTAACCCACCAACCAGCAGCTCCTCTTCAAGCCGCCGTGTGGAGGAAGGAACATGAACAGGGAGGAGAAACGGAGGCTGTGTTTTCTGATGGAAACGGGAGTTTGGTAAAGGTTTTATCGCTCATTTATACGACAACAGTGAAGCTTTTCCAGAGAGTAAGGGTTAGAAACCTCCTCTGTTTTTCTGTCAACAAGAAACACTCTGGCTCATGGGCACTGTGACAGAAATCAGTAGAAATGAATGAACATACCAGCTGCCTACAGTTAAAAAAGAAGAAGAAAATATCAACAGCTTTATTTCTGCCATCTGGAACGTTTAGTAGCTGCAGCGGCTTCTAGGAACAACGCTGTAGTACGCATGTGCATGTTGAGTTTCAAAGAATATAGCAGCAACTAGTGGCGAGGCCGGGAATTACACCGTGTTTACATCTGTTATCGTAAAATGTGTTCACAGAAACGGAAAGAAATCCCGTTTTCATTCGCTGACGTGCAAACAGGACCTCCAGCTGTCAGTGTGGGCCGTTTGTTTTTTTAGGATACCTGACTTCATTACTTTGAACCAAAGCTCTGCAGAACCTAAACAAGAGAAAGCAATGATCCCGTAAGAAACACGATCAAATGCAGGATTAAATATTAGTACTTTTTAAAATGGTATCTAGGTTAACATAAGTCTTTAAAAGCAACATCTGAGCAGCTCTATCATGTGAACTCAACCGGTCACACAAAGTGGAACATCTGGGAGCATCTAAAGCTGGTGTTTGTTTCCCATCAGGGCTTTAAATGAAACTCATGGGTTAAAAGATCAGAGTCCTGCAATGGTCAGGAAACCAGCGCCGTTACTAGGAATGCAGTCAGGTTACAATCATAATGACTATGAGCTGTGATCAGGGCAGCTCAGAGGGGAGTTTTCCTCTCCACTGTCGCTTCATGCATGCTGAGTATGAGGGATTGCTGCAAAGCCATCAACAATGCAGACGACTGTCCACTGTGGCTCTACGCTCTTTCAGGAGGAGTGAATGCTGCTTGGAGAGACTTGATGCAACCTGCTGGGTTTCCTTAGAGAGGAAACTTTCTCACCAACCTGGAGGATCTGATGGAAGCTGACTTTGGAAAGAGACGTTATGACGTGATGTGAATTGATGCTATATAAATAAAATTGAATTGAATTGAAAAAAAAAGAAAAGCATAGCTGGCGTCTGTAAGACAGCTTTTAATAAAGCTCTACATAATCCTGCTTAAACAGATGGATTAGCCTTCATCAGCTGTTTGTGATCCTGGTCCTCAGTAAACTAGTGACAGATAATTGGTCACATCTGATCACAGCCTCCATCCCCTCCAGCCCAGCTGGTGTTTGAACAGAGAAAGGACTTCAGGACTTGATGGACAGTCAGCCCTGAGTCATGTTGTGAAGCAGGTAGATGAGTCACGCGTGTTTAATGCCATTTCTGCCTCTTCATCACCAACGTCCCTGCTCTCATTTTCTCTTTAACCCTGCTCGCCCCTCGTTCATCTTCTCTCTCTCTCCAGGCTGCTCAGTATGAGCTGACTTTCTGCTCTTCTCCTCATCTCCTCTTGTTCAGTGTTGCTTGGTTCTGCTGCTGCTGTCATTTCAGCCAGCACGTCTCCCTGCACCTGCCTCCCATCATCATCCTCATCCTGCTCCAACCTGTTTTTCTTCGTCTTCGGCTGCATGTCACCTCCTTTCTGCCCAGGAAAGGAAAGCAGCAGTCAGCTGCTGAGCTGTGACTCTAACAAGCAGACAGAAGGAGCAGAAATGAAGGCAGGAGGAGGTCATGAGGAGCTGCTGGAGCTTCTTATGGGAACAACATGGAAGGAGGAGGAATATGGAAAGGCAAGGTTAGCGCTGAGATCAGCTTCTCTAGCAAGGCTTCACGGTAGGAACACTGCAGTTTGGAGACCAAAATGATTTGTTCTGGAAAATCCCGTCTGGCTCATTTTACTGCTTCCTACTCCGCCCTCTGAGCAAAGATACGTGGAAACCTTCAACTAAGGCCACTTTTATCGCTGCAGCAGTTTTCACACTGAAAAATGGAGAATAATCCAGAGAACATGTTCCTGAGAACATCCATTCAGAAAGGGAAAGGTCTCCAGCTCTGCTCCAACCTCAACCCTGCTGACTTATGAAGAACATGTTTGCCTGGTTCTCAGAGCAGGTCCAGTTCTAGGCAAGCGCCACATGGGCGGTTGCCCTGAGCGCCACCTAGTGACGCAAGGCAAGTTTGATCCTACAGCACATTTCAGCACAAAGACAACGTGCTTTACAGGATTAAAATATAGGAAGATAAAACAGAATAAAAGCAAGCTGGAATAAAGTGTAGAGTCAAAATAAAACATGGAAAATAGAAACTAAAAGCAAATATTAAAAGCAGTTGGACTACAAAGTTGGAGTAGAAAAAGTGAAAGGCCCCTTGGCTCAGCTCAGCCCATCACCTGTCAGGATGTTCTTCATGGACTTCAGCATCAGCACCGTGCTCCCAGACATGCTGGTCAGAACGTCTCCTCAGAGGACGCTGTCTGGTTAGAACGTCTCCTCAGAGGACACTGTCTGGTTAGAACGTCTCCACAGAGGACACTGTCTGGTTAGAACGTCTCCACAGAGGACGCTGTCTCATTAGAACGTCTCCACAGAGGACGCTGTCTGGTTAGAACGTCTCCACAGAGGACGCTCTCTGGTTAGAACGTCTCCACAGAGGACACTGTCTGGTTAGAACGTCTCCACAGAGGACGCTGTCTGGTTAGAACGTCTCCACAGAGGACACTGTCTGGTTAGAACGTCTCCACAGAGGACGCTGTCTGGTTAGAACGTCTCCACAGAGGACGCTGTCTGGTTAGAACGTCTCCACAGAGGACGCTGTCTGGTTAGAACGTCTCCACAGAGGACACTGTCTGGTTAGAACGTCTCCACAGAGGACGCTGTCTCATTAGAACGTCTCCACAGAGGACGCTGTCTGGTTAGAACGTCTCCACAGAGGACACTGTCTGGTTAGAACGTCTCCACAGAGGACGCTGTCTGGTTAGAACGTCTCCACAGAGGACGCTGTCTCATTAGAACGTCTCCACAGAGGACGCTGTCTGGTTAGAACGTCTCCACAGAGGACGCTCTCTGGTTAGAACGTCTCCACAGAGGACGCTGTCTGGTTAGAACGTCTCCACAGAGGACGCTGTCTCATTAGAACGTCTCCACAGAGGACGCTGTCTGGTTAGAACGTCTCCACAGAGGACGCTCTCTGGTTAGAACGTCTCCTCAGAGGACGCTGTCTGGTTAGAACGTCTCCACAGAGGACGCTCTCTGGTTAGAACGTCTCCACAGAGGACGCTGTCTGGTTAGAACGTCTCCACAGAGGACGCTGTCTGGTTAGAACGTCTCCACAGAGGACACTGTCTGGTTAGAACGTCTCCACAGAGGACGCTGTCTGGTTAGAACGTCTCCACAGAGGACGCTGTCTCATTAGAACGTCTCCACAGAGGACGCTGTCTGGTTAGAACGTCTCCACAGAGGACGCTCTCTGGTTAGAACGTCTCCTCAGAGGACGCTGTCTGGTTAGAACGTCTCCACAGAGGACGCTCTCTGGTTAGAACGTCTCCACAGAGGACGCTGTCTGGTTAGAACGTCTCCTCAGAGGACGCTGTCTGGTTAGAACGTCTCCTCAGAGGACGCTGTCTGGTTAGAACGTCTCCACAGAGGACGCTGTCTGGTCAGAACGTCTCCACAGAGGACACTGTCTGGTTAGAACGTCTCCACAGAGGACGCTGTCTGGTCAGAACGTCTCCACAGAGGACGCTGTCTGGTTAGAACGTCTCCACAGAGGACACTGTCTGGTTAGAACGTCTCCACAGAGGACGCTGTCTCATTAGAACGTCTCCACAGAGGACACTGTCTGGTTAGAACGTCTCCACAGAGGACGCTGTCTGGTCAGAACGTCTCCTCAGAGGACGCTGTCTGGTCAGAACGTCTCCACAGAGGACGCTGTCTCATTAGAACGTCTCCACAGAGGACGCTGTCTGGTTAGAACGTCTCCACAGAGGACACTATCTGGTTAGAACGTCTCCACAGAGGACGCTGTCTCATTAGAACGTCTCCACAGAGGACACTGTCTGGTCAGAACGTCTCCACAGAGGACGCTGTCTGGTTAGAACGTCTCCACAGAGGACACTGTCTGGTTAGAACGTCTCCACAGAGGACGCTGTCTCATTAGAACGTCTCCACAGAGGACACTGTCTGGTCAGAACGTCTCCACAGAGGACGCTGTCTGGTTAGAACGTCTCCACAGAGGACGCTGTCTCATTAGAACGTCTCCACAGAGGACGCTGTCTGGTTAGAACGTCTCCACAGAGGACACTGTCTGGTTAGAACGTCTCCACAGAGGACGCTGTCTCATTAGAACGTCTCCACAGAGGACACTGTCTGGTCAGAACGTCTCCACAGAGGACGCTGTCTGGTTAGAACGTCTCCACAGAGGACGCTGTCTGGTTAGAACGTCTCCACAGAGGACGCTGTCTGGTTAGAACGTCTCCACAGAAGACGCTGTCTGGTTAGAACGTCTCCACAGAGGACGCTGTCTGGTCAGAACGTCTCCACAGAGGACGCTGTCTCATTAGAACGTCTCCACAGAGGACGCTGTCTGGTTAGAACGTCTCCACAGAGGACGCTGTCTGGTTAGAACGTCTCCACAGAGGACACTGTCTGGTTAGAACGTCTCCTCAGAGGACGCTGTCTGGTTAGAACGTCTCCACAGAGGACGCTGTCTGGTTAGAACGTCTCCACAGAGGACGCTGTCTGGTCAGAACGTCTCCACAGAGGACGCTGTCTGGTTAGAACGTCTCCTCAGAGGACGCTGTCTCATTAGAACGTCTCCTCAGAGGACGCTGTCTGGTTAGAACGTCTCCACAGAAGACGCTGTCTGGTTAGAACGTCTCCACAGAGGACGCTGTCTGGTCAGAACGTCTCCAGAGAGGACGCTGTCTGGTTAGAACGTCTCCTCAGAGGACTCTGTCTGGTTAGAACGTCTCCACAGAGGACGCTGTCTGGTTAGAACGTCTCCTCAGAGGACGCCGTCTGGTTAGAACGTCTCCTCAGAGGACGCTGTCTGGTTAGAACGTCTCCACAGAGGACGCTGTCTGGTTAGAACGTCTCCACAGAGGACGCTGTCTGGTTAGAACGTCTCCTCAGAGGACGCCGTCTGGTTAGAACGTCTCCTCAGAGGACGCTGTCTGGTTAGAACGTCTCCACAGAGGACGCTGTCTGGTTAGAACGTCTCCACAGAGGACGCTGTCTGGTTAGAACGTCTCCACAGAGGACGCTGTCTGGTTAGAACGTCTCCACAGAGGACGCTGTCTGGTTAGAACGTCTCCACAGAGGACGCTGTCTGGTTAGAACGTCTCCTCAGAGGACGCTGTCTGGTTAGAACGTCTCCTCAGAGGACGCTGTCTCGTTAGAACGTCTCCTCAGAGGACGCTGTCTCGTTAGCACTTAACTCTGTCTCACCTGCAGCAGAACATCACCTGTCAGGATGCTCTTCATGGACCTCAGCATCAGCACGGTGCTCCCAGACATGCTGGCTCTGAAGCTCCACAGCATGGATTCTCCACCTCTCTGCTCCTGGATCAGTGACCTCCTCACCATCAGACCCAGGTGGAGATGATGGAGAACATCTGCTCCACTGATCCTCAGGAACACCACAGTCCAGCTCTCATCACCCAGGACTGTCCTGCTATCCCCCCACAGACACAGTGGAAAAGTTTGTGGACGACTCCACTAGTGGGTCTGATCTCCACCAATGATGGGACTGGTGAGGAACGGAGCTGATGGAACATCTCCATCTTTGTCAGGTTGGGATTGTTGGATGAAGATCTGCTCTTGTTTTATGTCTAGGGTCAGCCTTTTTATTTCTAGTTTGATTAAAAGGCTGCAGATGCTGGTGCTGATGTGCCGCTACATAAAAGTAGCTCAACCTCTTTAATCATTTGGTGTTTCAGATGAGGGGAGCATCAGTAGCAACACTAGTGAACATTGAGCGTCACATGGAGCTGTTATTCAGTGGACCAGCAGCTTCTGGAGAGCATCTTCTCCCACTCAGGAACAACCAACATGCCCCCCCCCCCCCCCCCCCCCCCCCCCCCCAGGGTGGGTCCTCTCTCCTCTCTGCACTATGACGGCTCGGCAGTGGACACATGAACCTCCTGAAGGTTGCAGATTGGTCCACATGCAGACACAAGGTGGATTGGCTGGTCCTCTGCTGTGGTCAGAACCACCTCACTTCACCGTTCTCAACAACACTACGTCTGCTTCTGGTTCCTAGAACCATCCTTTCTCTGGACCTGAGCTGGTTCTCACACACAGGAACTGTTCTGCAGGAGCTCCAGAGGTCCAGCCTTCCCCATGGAGACACATTCTGGCCCCAGGCTGTCTCTCTGATGGAGCTGATCAGTCAGAGGAACCAGATGGATATCAGGCTTATCTGCACCCATCCAACGGTGACTCTCTCTTTAGTAAAAACACTTTACAGATTTACCCGTTTGATATATTTATATTTAAACTGAGACCGACGTGGAACCAAAGTCAAATGCACTGTTTGTGCAGCAAATGTGGCAAATAATGCTGATTCTGGCTGTAGAATAAAGAAATACGGTAATTTGTCTTGAGTTAACAGATTAACAGAATAACTTCTGGAAAACGGAGACAGCTTTGCATTACGGACATCTAAAGAAAGAAAGAAAGTTTTCTCCACTTCAGTCTCTAACTTTCTCTGGAGTCAGCAGATGGGAATGAAATGTTTCCTATTTAAAAGCCTGAGGTGAAATAAAGGAGGATCCAGAGAATAAAAGGAGAGAGATGACAGAGGAGGTGGCAGCAGGAGAAAGGCCCAATAATGTGGCTCAGTGAGACGGATAAAGAGCTCTTTGTGTGTTTGTGTTTTGGTGTGGGGGGGGGGGGGGGGGTGAGGCGGCTCAGTTTACCCACAGGGCTGAGACTGAATGGAGCTGTGTGGCTCCATGTTTCTGGCTAATCCGCTTCTGTCCTCAGTCCGCACCGCAGTCAGATGTCGATGAACTGGAGACTTTATGGTCCTCCTCATGAAGAGCGCTAGATGTTCCTCTGGTCCTCCTCCTGGGGTTACCTCCTCCATCTTCTGCCCTCACTGTTCCACCGTTATCTTCTGCTTTGCTGGGAGCTGCTTTCATCTTCTCTGCTGCAGTCCTGCTCTCTCTCACTAATCAGTTGTTTGATGATGTAATTTGAAAAGTAAAGACCACTGAACTCATTCATAAGGGCGAAGGTCAGGACACTGGTCAGGATGGGTTGGTGTTCATTCTCCTCATGCAACAGCAACCTGAATGGTGTGTGTGTGTGTGTATATATATATATATATAAATATATATATATATATATATTTATATATATATATATATATATATATATATATATATATATATATATATAAATAAATATTATATTTATTTCATGTTCCTTCCACTCAGTCCGACGTGTCACATAAGTTCCCATGACAGAACCTAAAGGTTTTGTGGTTTAGAGACAAAATGACTGAAGGTGATGACAGTTTTGCCAGGTTCTGTTTTCAGATGGAGGCATTTCTGGGTTTGCTGTCTCCTTTCTAGTAGCTGGCGTCCCTGCAGCTTCTCCGCCTCCCTGCAATTTGCTGAGGATTTTGTCTCGTCTCTTGATCCACAGATAGAATTAGGACCCAACAAACTGCCATAAAAAGCTTGCTTCAGTATCTCTGCCTCTCCTTTCTGCTCCATTGTGATCCAAGCCTGACATCAAAGTGCACATTTGGCAACAGCTACAAATCACACATTTGATATCCTCTGTTTGTGTTAGCAGAGAGTTTGATCTTGTCTGGTGCTGCGAAGTGCCGTGACGTAACCGGCAGAGCAGAACAGTGAATATGCTAATCCTGTCAGCACGCTGTGGATGATTGTAACACGCTCCAACTGTGACCTGATTTGCTGTTGTGGAGGATAAAAGTATCATATTGCAAACCAGAAGAGCACATTTCACACCAGCTGTCAGCCCATCGCTGCTCCGCTCTGGTTTCTGGTGGTCAGCGTTCGCTGGTTTCCTCTCGCTTCAGATGACCAAAGCTCCATCAGCAGGAGGCGCAGCTGCGGTTGGGTTCTGTCATTGCTGATCTCTGCCTCTACTACAACTCTATGCACTTATAAGCCACACATATTTTATTGAAGCATTTTCTCCAATCTGCACCGTGGAGCTGGTGTTAGCACTGTTGCCTCCCAGCAAGCAGGTCCTGGGTTCCAATCCTGGAACCGGTCTGTGTGGAGAATGCATGGATGGGTTCTCTGTGGGTTCACCAGCTTCCTGCCAACGTTTACCGTTGGCCTCGGTAGTCTGGCGTTAGATCTGAGCGAGGTGGTTCTTCAGTGTGGCTCCGTGATGACCAGGATGTAGCAGAAACACACGCCTGACCAGAGCTTAAAACGTCTGAGGAGTCAGGGCCCCGTTAAAGTAGTTTCAACGGAGCCGTAGTCAGATAATGAGTAAAAACTGGATTTCCACCTCAAGCTGATCAGAAGTTTATGATTTAGAAACGGCCTCGGTAGTGAGCAGCCCGCCGTTGCTGAGCCTCTGAAGGACGGCTTTAGACGTGCTGCATGTGGGAAGAACCACCTCCACGCTTCCCATCCATCACCAAACTGCTCAGCAGGAGTTACGTCAGGGAAACGCTGTGGACGGTCCAGCAGAGAGACCTCATTAACCTGGAGGACGTCCTGCTGGACAGCATTGTCCTCCTATCAGAACCATCAGCGGCCTTAACCTGGGTCTGGGACCGCCTGAGTCTCCATGTACACCTGTGTGATCCACACTTCTGCCTTTACCTCTTGACTTCTTCGCCACGTCCCTTAAGGTGCTTTCTAAAGATGTTGTGGGTTAATGATCTTTATAAAGTAGTAGAACAGAAAACAGAGACAGAAGGAGGGAGGACATGGAGTCTCTGGGTCTGGACAGGTGTGTCAGTGGAGATGCATCTGGACCTTCTCTGGACTAAAACTGCATAAACTGAGTTCAGATCCTGCAGACGGCGTCCCACAATCCCCTGCGTTTTGCATGTTGAAGCTGGCTTGCAGCCTGGCTTTGATCCAGCAGCAGGAAATGCAGAGATTCCCTCACCTAGAAACTTTTAAAGGCTTTGAAACACCATCCTGTGCTATGGGTAGCCTGGCGTATCCATTCAGAAACCAGGCTGGCTGGTGTCTGGGAGCATGGTCCTGTTGGAGCATCGCAGTAAAGCCTCTGATAATCGACCGTTGTCCCAGCAGGATGAAGCAGGAGGAGCAGGAGGACCAGTCCTGGCTGAGCTCCTGCCTGTCATCCAGTTTTATTAAGTCTGGCTTAGCGTAGCTTCTGCAGGATATCTGCCTCCACCGAAGGCTGCGGAGGAAAATCTCATCATTGATCACCTGGGAGATCAGCTAGTGGACAGATTAACGCTGACATCACAGCAGTTACCGCTTTGACCTACTAGGTATAATTATGTTGGGATGCTTCTGATCCAACCTGTTTTATCACTAAAGCAGGTTCAGTTATCTGTGCAGCAGGTGCATGAAACCATTCCCAGTTCTAATTCCTCAGGCGCATAAAATCAACCAAAATATATTTTAATAGTTTCTTTCAACCCAAAGCTCTCCATGACTCAGAGTTTTACCTAATTTAGTCCAGACAGGACCAGAGTGTGAATGCTGAGAAGGAGCCAGCTGGAAGGTTTGGCCTGCAGGAAAATGCTGGAGCCTCGCTGTCGGCTCCATTGTCGCCGCCTTCAGGCTCATCGGGTCCCACGGTCATTTCCACAGAGACAGGAGCAATGTCCTTCTGGGTGCTGGTGGGAGGCAGCAGGGAGGGAGGTGGTGATAAGGCTGCAGCAAGCAGAGGATTTAGGGGCCTTGTTCCTGCAGAGCTGCCTTCAGGCCAAGTCAGGACACAAATAGACTGAATGTCCTGTGCGGTTGGGCCCAGGCGCCTTAAATCCAGCTGTCCTGTCTGCTGTTAGCCAAACAAAAGGAGACAATGATGGACTGCTATAGCGTCCAGCTGCAGACCTGATTAGCTCCTCTGCTGTCGGCCAAGAACAAACCTCAGCTTTATTCGCTAGAGAGACAACAGGCAGCGAGCTTCAAGCATTTTAGTCCTTCAGCACCGAGATTCTGACCGGCTTCTGCAGAGTGAATCAAAGCATTTCCTGCTGGAACAACTTATTCCCAGTTAGTGCAAAGGATCCGCTTCCAGTTTCCCCATGAAGGTCAGAGCATCCTGTGGACTAACGTAGATACTTCACCCAGCTGCCTAATCAGCTAGTGGACTTTAAAAGGCCTGACGCCACCTGGTACCTGTAGTCTGAACTTCCTGGGTCTCCCACCTCTTCGCTGTCTGGAGTTTTCTTGCCTCCGTTGTTTCAGTTTGTTGTTATGCAGAAATGATTGATGCTGCTTGTTTCACTCATCCTGGTCCAGATCACGGTTCTGCTGCTGACCCGGCTTTTCACACACAGCTTCATTTCCTCCACGTCTGTAAAGCCTGTTAGTGAACAGTTTCTGCTCTAACATGGTTGTTACTCCATGTGATCAGTCAGCTGCTGACTTCCTCTTCTGAGACAGCGGCTCACAGACCAAGCTGACAACAGCGCCTCCTCTGGTCTAGTCTAGTGTTTGCATGATATACAACATCCCATCTAAGGTTTCTCTAAGTCTATTTTAGCAAAGACAAGAGGGTTTTTAATATGCATAAATTACTGATGAAATCTGAGAGATAATCATGATATATTTGAAATTCGCTTTGGAAATAAAAACATAAATGGATGTAAATATTCTACAGAAGATCTAAGACTACCTTTGGGGATCTGGTTGTAAGCGCAGCATCAAAAGCTTTATTAACGTCCATCCTGTGTGATCAGACCTCAGCAGCTCCTCAGCAGCTCCTCAGCAGCTCCTCAGCAGCTCTGAGAGGCCAGCTATCAGCAGGTCCACCCAGCTACTGGAGTTATTTCTGCTGCAAACGCTTCAGGAGATCCTCTGTGAAGCTGAATAGACGCGACACGAGAGACGGAACTGAGGATAAACATGATGGGAGACTTTTTAAAGGCATTATCAGCAGACCTGGAGCAGGACCGTGAATTTAAGTGTGTGTTGCTGCAGAAATGTGACGCGATGGGACAGGTTTAGGGAAGTGTGTTGCATTAATAACATGGTGACTGCAGTGTGTGGGCTCCAAAGCTACATTTACAGCAGAAGTTTAAAGACACCCTGCATCCTGAAGTCCACACATCAAGAAAATCCAGACCAATGAAAGAAAATGCAGAATATTCCAACCAGTAAAAAGACCTTCCCAGAAATCCAGAAAGCAGCTGAAGATGCTTTAAAGGAGCCGGCAGCAGCTCCAGAAGGCTTCTCAGCTTGTTCCACAGAAAGAGGTCCGGACTCTGAGCTCTGGACCGTGTCCAGACGTCCAGGCTAAGGTGGACACGTGTGTCCCAGGCTGGGTGGACAGCATCACTCAGGACAAATGCTGGTGCTGGGTGTGAACGGGGCCGAAGAGTCAAGATCATCTATGAAGGTTAAAGTTAAAACAGCTGAGACCTAAGATTAATAAAATAATAATACTTCTTAAGTGTTCTTAGATATAGCTCATTGGTTATTTCTCTGTAAATTCTTTATCTTATTGCTTAGAAACATTATTCCAGCCGTGCTGCTGTGGAGCGACGTTCAGCTTCAGTCACGTTCAGTAAAACAGAAAATGAAATCATTTATTTCAGTAACTCCATCACTAAGTGAAACATCATACAGATCCTGTTGTTGTTAAACTGATGAACTCTTCTCTGTCTTCTGGGTCTTTTAAAAGACCCACTGCTCATAAAGACCCACTTGGATCCTTGTGTCCCTGGAAGCTGCAGGCCAGCCTCCAAGCTGCCGTCTTATCAAAGATCCCTGAAAGGCTGCAGCAGAACAACTAAACTGCTATTTGGATGAAAAGGGCATCATGGATACTTTCTAATCTGGTTTAGAAAATTAGAAAATGTAATTCTACAGAGGGGGCATTATTAGAAATGACCAGTGACTCTGGACTGTGTGCTGGTTTCATTCTGACTCCATGGATCATGCTGTTCTTGTTCACACTCAGAGACGTTTGGTATTCCTGGTACTCTGTTAAACTGGATCACTTCGTACCCATCACAAGCGCTTTTACTGTTTTATGAACCAGGTTTACTCAGATGGCGCACCGCTGTCTTGTGGAGTACCTCAGGATTCAGGTTTGGGTCCCATTCTGTTTTTGTTGTATTTGTCTCCTTTGGGGAACATCTTAAAAAGCCCTAAAATGTTTCCTACCATCTTTATGCTGATGATATTCAGCTGTTTGCTCTGTGCAACCATCTGAGATGCACAAGCTGTCTGAACTCAGTCTGTGTTTGTGGCTCTGCAGCAACTATCTCCAGTTAAATAAAAAACTGAAACCTTTATTATCTCCCCTGATGATATAATTTATATAATCCAGCAGCATCTCACTTCTTTAACTCTGTAACTGTCAACGTAGTCCCATGGTGTCATTATTAGCAGCTGCTTATCCTTTGACAATTATTGTAACTCACTAGTTCATAACTGCTTTTATCATTTAGGAATAATTCAAAATCAAGAGCATTCATGTCACAGACTGAACTGGAAATGATTGTTAATGTGTTTGTTTCTTCTAGTCCTTTTAAATGTTTAAATAAATCCTGGTTGGCCCTTCAGCCTGTGCAGCGAGGCAGAAGAGCAGACATTCCTCCTGCTCTGGTTACCTGTGCCGTCAGGGGTTACCTGTGCCGTCAGGGGTTACCTGTGCCGTCAGGGGTTACCTGTGCCGTCAGGGGTTACCTGTGACGTCAGGGGTTACCTGTGCCGTCAGGGGTTACCTGTGCCGTCAGGGGTTACCTGTGCCGTCAGGGGTTACCTGTGCCGTCAGGGGTTACCTGTGCCGTCAGGAGTTACCTGTACCGTCAGGGGTTACCTGTGTCCGTCAGGGGTTACCTGTGCCGTCAGGGGTTACCTGTGCCGTCAGGAGTTACCTGTACCGTCAGGGGTTACCTGTGTCCGTCAGGGGTTACCTGTGCCGTCAGGAGTTACCTGTACCGTCAGGGGTTACCTGTGTCCGTCAGGGGTTACCTGTGCCGTCAGGGGTTACCTGTGCCGTCAGGGGTTACCTGTACCGTCAGGGGTTACCTGTGTCCGTCAGGGGTTACCTGTGCCGTCAGGAGTTACCTGTGCCGTCAGGGGTTACCTGTGCCGTCAGGGGTTACCTGTGACGTCAGGAGTTACCTGTGCCGTCAGGGGTTACCTGTGCCGTCAGGGGTTACCTGTGCCGTCAGGGGTTACCTGTGCCGTCAGGAGTTACTTGTGCCGTCAGGGGTTACCTGTGCCGCCTGGGGTTACCTGTGTCCGTCAGGGGTTACCTGTGTCCGTCAGGGGTTACCTGTGTCCGTCAGGGGTTACCTGTGCCGTCAGGAATTACCTGTGTCCGTCAGGGGTTACCTGTGCCGTCAGGGGTTACCTGTACCGTCAGGGGTTACCTGTGTCCGTCAGGGGTTACCTGTGCCGTCATGGGGTTACCTGTGTCCGTCAGGGGTTACCTGTGCCGCCTGGGGTTACCTGTGTCCGTCAGGGGTTACCTGTGCCGCCTGGGGTTACCTGTACCGTCAGGGGTTACCTGTGCCGTCATGGGGTTACCTGTGTCCGTCAGGGGTTACCTGTGCCGTCAGGGGTTACCTGTGCCGTCAGGGGTTACCTGTGCCGTCAGGATACCTTTTAAACGTTCAGAGTAATCCACGCTCCTGGACACACCCAGCATCTTTTAAAGCCTCTTCTCTGCTGAGGACTTTAAGGACTCAGATGTTCCTGCTGGTTCCTCAGAGTGACGGTTCTTTTCAGGGAGCGGTTCCCCGGCTTTGGAACGTTCTCCCACTGTCTCTACGCTGCAGAGTCTCTTTTAAGAAACATCTGAAGACATTTTACTTAGAGAAGCATTTGTTTAAGCATGTTTTGTGTTTTTTAAATAGTTTTTGCTCCTGACTTTGTGATGTAAATGTCTGTAAAATGTATTTCCCTTACTGACCGATTAATTACACACAGGCTGATGTATGAAAGCCTTTATTTCTGTTAATTATGATGATTACAGAAAAGAATGTTTATTGGCTGCTTTAAGGTTGTTATTTTCTAGAGGTACTTTTACCCTGACATCAGATTGTGATTCACTGAATCTAAATCTAGTTACATCCTGACATTTAGGCTGAACTATTGTGAGGAATGTGGGAGCGGTGAATAGCTCCAGTGTCTCACCTGTTGCTGTTTAATTACTAACAGATTATTAGATTACTGAAGGATTCTCCTAACCCAGCTTTGTTGAGCGATGCTCCTGTTGCTGTTCTGGCTGTGCTAAGCTAGCCTGGAACGTCCTTAAACCGGACCTAGAACATCAGAGAGAACGCGGTTCTGAGGCTGGAGCTTTTCCAGGACGTGGCGACTGCAGCAGCAGACTGGCTGGTAGAAACGGGCCGACTAAGACAGAACCCTTGATGAAGACAGCAGCCGTGTGCGGCTGACCCTGTTCTCCCATGAGGCTGCAGACGGTGGCAGCCATGTGTAACAGGTACTTTAATTAGCCACATGCTCATTGTTGGCGCTGGTAATTAGCCACGTGGAGCTGGAGGCAGGCAGGCTAAAGCTGTACACATATAAACAGTTCATTAGAAATATGATTCCACTCATGATGTTTCTAAACATGAAGACTCAACCTGATTCTGCAGAAAACAGCAGAAACATGCAGAAAACAGCAGAAACATGCAGAAACCAGAAATTATGCTCAGAGACCGGGTGGTTTTCTGCATGTCTCTGCAGCAGGACTGAAATCATGGCATCATTGCTGTAACTTCACAGGTCTCCATTTCAGGCAGATGTACCAACCAGGTACCAACCAGGAGAAAACCACTTCTTCTCTCCTGGCTTCTCCTGCCGGCTCTAAACTCAGACTTCCCACTTGGAAACATTGGTGACGTTTTAAGGCCGGTTGTTGGAATATAGCAGCTACTTTTAATCAAAATGTTTTCTTAATGTCAGTGCTACATCCGTTCTAGTGAAATGTGTCCTCTGCCTTTAACCCAGGCCTTCAGTGAGCACTGGGTCTCCCTTGAGATCAGGGGTCAGAACCACTGATGGACCATGTCTCTCCTCCATGCATGGAGCTCCTTCAGGAGCAGACGGCTGCATCCCAGACGCTCTAAGCAGCGCCTCCACAGATCCTTCCTCCCATCAGCTGCTGGACTTTAGAACCTCTGCAGAACCTCTGCAGAACCTCTGCAGAACCTCAGCTGCTCCTACAGACTCAGTAACTGTTTACCTGACGCTGATGGATGCACCATCATCATTTCCAGCTCCCTCAGATGCTGATGTCCATTTTCACACACTTTAGCTGCTCTGGCAATGTTTCTACCATCCTTCACATCACTCTATAAATCATCTCTTTTCTTTTTTTACCTGAATATACCATATTATTTATTAAAAACTTCACATTATTTTCCCTTTCTGCTAAATTATTTATCTTATGCCTGACAGCTTCACTTTGAACTAGATCTTTATTCATGTTAATGTGTAATTCTGGGGTATCCTGTGTTTCTGTCACCGCCTCGGTGGTAGGAAAAGGTTTGGTTTCCGCCTCAGTGGGACGTGGCGCTCCAGCAGGTTCCTGGTAACCAAACCTTTCACCCTCATGGTGTCGCTGCTGGAGTCGAGTCTTTGTGAAGAAATCAAGATCTTCTATCATCCAAGCTGCCACTCACTCCAAGTACAATTGATTTTTGGGTTTCTGCAGTTGACTTTGCAGGCCTCTTGTGGCCTTTTCCCCCCGTACTGCATATGTGAGCTGACATGCTCAGCCTGGACAGGCTGTGTGCTCCTCAGCCAGAAGACTTTTATCTGCTCCCAAAGTGTGGCAGAAAACCAGTGGTGACAGTCAAAGCTCCCCGGCTGTGAAGAGAGCTGCCTGAGGAGATCAGGTCAGCCGAGTCACTGACCTCTTTTAAATCTTCTCTGATTCCACTTTTTATCTGTTTGAGTAAAACAGCAACACACATTTGGTGCTTTATGCATTCTGTGCTTATGTTCTACCTTCAAAATGAGACGATTTTTCAAAGGGAAAATGTTCTTTTCTCAATTGTGTTCAGGCTTGTAACTGATGATAATTCTAAAAGATATTTTTACACCAAATAATCAAGAAAGAAGAGAATCAGAGCTGAGGAGTGGGGAACCCAGAAGTGGGTATCTAAGTGGAGACCCAACAGACCGGCACCACATGGAGGATGTAAAAGTTCTCTGTGGTCTGACCTTCAGACAGATGCTCCAGCTTCTGCTCCCCTTCTGACCAGCAGCATCACTTCCATGGGAGCCGGTTTACACCTGGGCCATGTCACCAGACCACCAGACCGGTCTTACTCTTCTCCGTGTAATCAGGCTTTAACTGCACCACAGTGACTACAGTGAAGCCTAAAAGTATTCATACCCTGTAGATTAAGACGTACTTTCATTTAGAAGTAAATCTTACAGATGCTGCTTGTTCCCTGTGGGGGGGGGGGGGGGTCAGTCTCTGCCCTAAGTGGAGCAGTTTAAGCGTCTGGTTAATTAGTGATGGTAGGATGGAGCGCTCTGCAGCGATGTGGGCGCCGCTCTGCTTCAAGGATCTGCTGACAAACAGGTTTAGCTCCACTCTGGAGGGCGTGACTCAAAAAGCTCCGTTTGTGTCAGGACTGTGATTTAGATTTATTCCACATTTGAACATGTTTGGCTCTGTGGCTGGAATGTCTGCTTTAATATCCTTCTTTGCAACCAGAGCCTGTAGTTTGGCTGCTTTCTCAGCCAGTGTGTTTGGGGCTAAAGCGGAGCATCTCCTGCAGATCACCGCCCTCTGCTCTGCACCGCCAGCTCCATCTGATCTGGCTCCAACCTCAGGCCTCCTTTCCAATCAGTTCTGCACACAATGCATGTGTGTGTTATGTTCCAGCTTCAAAGACTACAGGCTGGGTGGCACACAGGTGCATGTGAGAGATACACTGTGAGGAACCGAGTGATTGTGCTGAGGGGATGTAAACCTTGGATGGACAAAAAGAGAAGCCTCCTGAATGATTCATGATGAAGAGACGGCCGCATTCAGCTCAGAAAACAAAGACGCGTGGATTCATGAATGCATGAGTGCTTCCAAAACACACTTAGCCTGAACCGTGGCTGCACCGGCACGCTCACACAGAGGGCCCCCCCCGCACACACCCTCCCCCCGCTGGGCTGGACGGGCTGGACGGGCTGGACGGGCGCTTTGGGAGCGGCGCTTTGGGAGCGGCGCTTTGGGAGCGGCGCTGCTCGCTGCGTGCGTCAGGGTGCCGTCATGGAGCAGGGACAGGACGGCAGGACATGGGACGGGGGACTCGTGGGGTCAGACAGAATGAGTGGGAGGCTGGACGGTGCAGGGCGGCAGCAGATGAACAGAAGCAATAAGCTGTGAAAGACAAAAGGGCCAGCATGGGGGGATGGGAGCGTTGTGTTCCTGCGTGGGCTGAATGTATACTCAGCTTTCAGCACAAACACATTTGTAGAAAATGGATGACATAGAGCTGCTTTTCATCTGTGTACTTTTCCTGATCCTCAGCAGAGCTGTTACCAGGAGGTTAACCGCTCTTCTATTTCAGGACTATTTACCAGCCACCGATGCTTCTCTCCTCCTAATGCTGGGATTTAGATCATGCTTTTAAAATCTTTTAGCGTTCCTTGCAGCCAGCAGGTCCTGGGTTCAGAGCGGTTCCCCTGGTTTCCTCCTGCCATCTGAAACATGAAGTGGAAACTGGCCTAATGTGTGTTTGCCCTGCATGTCTCTGTGCCCACCCTGGGTGACCCGTCCAGGGACCACTGACCTCTCAGCTGGTCACTTTATGCAGACGAACAGAGAACGGAGCAAAGAATGAGAGAAAAAGGAACGGGACATTTTTTTACAGAAGATGCCTCATATTTCATAACGTTGTTTCATGACTGACTGAGAGAAGACCTCAAGCTGTTCCTCCTTGTCGCTGCCGCTGTTAGCAGCTGGATGAAGCCTGATTATTAAGACGGGTTCTTGGAGTTCTGAAGGAACGTGGCAGGGTTTTACCTCCAGGTCTCAGCTCTGGTAACCATGATGTGGAGCCCAGCTGAAACCAAACTAAGCATGAAAAACTGCCCCGTTCTTCACACAGGTCCTTTTTTATCTTTTCACTGATGCCAGTTATTTATTTATTTATTTATTTTTGTCCTTAACAAAAAGATGATGTCTGTGATCAGACTTCAGGTGGGACTGTGGTCACTGATGGAAAACATGGAGAATAAAAATGAGGGGTCGGGTTCTTCATCGTCTCCTGGGATGTTCTAGATGTGAGGCTGAGGCCTGCTGACCCACCAGAGGACACCAACAGATCTTCTGTTGGTGTCCTCTGGTGGGTCAGCCGTGGGTCCATGAGTTAAGGAGCGAGAGCTTCTGACACCCAAAGGTCCATCTGAGCTAATAAAATGAGTGTAGATCTTCTTCAGGCTGCTGATGCTGACCTGGTTAGTCTGAGGAGTTTGCTGAACTCATGAACTCATGAAACTGATGACATCTTCTCAGAAGGAGAACATTTAACCGAGAAACACAACAAATGGTTCCTGATCTTCCAACAGGAACAACCTTTAGAGCAGTCGTCTCTGTTTTAGGTGCAGGAGGATCTGAGAATCTCTGAATTCCTTCCCACGCTCTGATTGGCTGACTGCTCAATGGGATTTCCTTTGAACATGCCGTCCAGGAATGGTCTTTGGTTCTGATGAATAGTTCGGGTCTAAGTTCTCATTTATAAAGCTTGCCTACGCAGAAACAGGTCTGAAACTTGCATACGTCACTTTCTACATAAAGGAAAGCTCATAAATAAATATTCATCTTTATCGTCATCCGGGTGAAAGGTGTCCCTCCTTTAGCCCGTCCCTCCGGGGCCGAGGCGCTTGCTCAGGGGCCCAGAGAAGCGGTCTGTGGGATTCAAACCCAGGACTTCCCAGGATGCTCAGCAGACTTCCCAGGATGCTCAGCGGTGGCGAGCACTCTGCAGGCAGCCTGGCTCTGTAGCGAGCCGCTGCTTTTCAGGCTTCTTCTGTCGTTCTGCTGCTCTGGTGTTTGTAGGAGGTCGGTTCTATAGTCGGGTTCCTCAGGAACCCGACTATAGAACCAACGGCTCAGGATGCAACAGATCACAGAGAACATGCACACAGCTAGACTGATCCTTACAAACCTTCTTTCTGAAATCAGTAAAATAAAAACGCTTCTCTCCTTCAGAAATCTGAACAGTTTCTGGTGACGTTAGTTTGAATTATCAGGTTTACCTCACAATAATTAGCATTTCTGTGTGTGTGTGTGTGTGTGTGTGTGTGTGTGTGTGTGTGTGTGTGTGTGTGTGTGTGTGTGTGTGTGTGTGTGTGTGTGTGTGTGTGTGTGTGTGTGTGTGTGTGTGTGTGTGTGAGTGTGTGTGTGAGTGTGCTAACACCTTCATCAGCACTTCTTCTAACTTTACTTGGAGCTAAAATCCCGTCATCAGCAGAAAGCTTCCCCTGCTGCACGCTCTTAGCCCATTCACCAACTTTTTAAAAATCAAATGGAGAACGTCACAATCATGGACCTTCCTGATGTTCTGGAGCTCCTGGACTCTGATCGGTCCCTTAGCATCAAAGTCTGGTCCAACTTTATGGTGTTTGTTTCTGCAGTGTGTGTGGAGTCAGACCCTGTTAGTGGCGCCGGGCTGACGTCCAGGAATAATCAGTGCAGACAGCCATCACCAGGCGCCGCTCCTCAACGATGCTCAGGCTGGGCCATGAGGGGAACCGCGACCCGCAGCGTCACAGAGAGGCAGGAGAACGCAGAGGAGCCGTTAGCAGAGAGAAGACCATCCAGCCGTCGGCGTTTAAAGCCGAGGCCAAAGCAACGAGGAGCATCATGACGTTGTTTAGTATTCATATACCATCAGTGGTTCACGCTGATCTGATGTCATAGACAGGAACCTGGGAGGTGCTCCTACAGGTTTAGGTTCTAGATCTGTCCCTGGTCTCTCAGCCTGTCTCCAGGTTCCACAGGAGGTGAAAGCAGGAGACATGTCCACCATGTAGGACCGCAGCTCTCCAGCCTTTCCTGAGAAGAAACCTGGAAGCAGCTGCTGGACCAGACGCACCTCTCTGGACTGTGATGGTGTTATCAGCTCCTCCATCACCTCCTTAAAGCTGTGGACCTCCCTGCTCCTCTGCTTCAACAGCTGCCCACAGCTGGCAGAGGCTTCCTCCTGCTGCTCCTCAGCTCCTACACATGATTCTGCTCCTAAAGCCACCAAACACGCAGATGATGGAGGATGCTCTCTATTTGTGGGTTCCTCAGCGTTTAACTCAGAGTCTCCTCACTGAGCGATGGACGTCTGTGACTCTTAAAGGTCCGGTTGTTCAGCTGACCTTAATGTGTTTTAGCGCTGTGCAGTTATGAGCTGATGAAGATGTGCTGAGGACGCTCATTAGCGCATTAAGTGCTGCTCCTGTTGGCCTTCATTACTGATTAAAGTGACGGTGAAACATGGGACTGCTCTGTGTGGGTCAGCTGGGGGTTCTGCAGGCTTCCTGCAGCGAGCGGGACGGCTGGAGCCTCCAGGAGCCTCCAGGAGCCTCCAGGAACCTCCAGGAACCTCCAGGAGCCTCCAGGAACCTTCAGGAACCTCCAGGAGCCTCCAGGAGCCTCCAGGAACCTCCAGGAACCTCCAGGAACCTCCAGGAGCCTCCAGGAACCTCCAGGAACCTTCAGGAGCCTCCAGGAGCCTTCAGGAACCTCCTGCTGCACACGTCTCAGTCCTACCCTGCTCCTGCTTCCCTCTCACCTTCACTTAACTCCAGTATAAACCTAAACATGACTTCTCCTCAGCTCTCAGGCACACGCTGAGATGTTCACGACGCCATCCTAAGCTTGCTTTCAAAGCTCCAGTAGAGCCTTTTCTCTCAGAGACAGCCAGCCTGATGAGGTCTCCTCTAAGCAGAGACTCTCAGTAGGAAGGTCAGTTGAGCGGTGGGACAGAGGATGAGGGGGGGTGGGGGAGGAAGGGGAGAGAACGTGGACGGAGAAAAGGAGCTCTGCAGTGGATCTATTTTTGCACATCATTTGCATTGCTCTGTCTCCCAGCCCCCATGCTCTGTCTCTTCTAATCACACTCCATCTCTCATGCCTCCTCCTCTCCATGTTTATTAGTCATCTATCAGATAGAGGCATGTAGATGGAGGAAAACTCATCTGTGTAATTTATTCTGCTGTTTCTGCCCGTGTTCACTCCTTCTCTGCGCCGACATCCATTTGTCAGACACCTCTTCGTCTTCAGAATGAATCCATTTGCCTTCCTGCGTCTCTTTATGGCCAAGAGATTGCAGTTTGGCAACAAATGCTGAAGGATGAAATGAGTGCTGGTGTTGTGATGACTCAGTGGCTTCAGAGATGTTCCTGCAACATCAAATCTGACTCTAGACTTCTTCTGCGTCTTATTGCTCTGCTCTGCTTCTGCATGACGGCTGCAGGAAAAAGCTTCACAGTTTGATGTTCTGCAACATATGAGCTTTAATTTTCATTCCCTCGCTTCCTTTCTCTTCCTCCTCTGATACCAAATGACTGAATTTTACTGACCTTCCGTCCATCCATGACCCAAACTCATCCTGCGCTCAGGTTATTCACACTTTGACCTTCAGGGCGGCGCTACAGAGCGCTGAGCCGACACAGAACCAGGTTCTGCCCAGGATGTCCCTGAGGAACACCTGACTAGCAGCAGATACAGTTATACTCTTACAGTTCTGCATGGAAAGCCTCTCCTGTACTTACTGCCCCTCTTCTTTCCCTGTAAACCGTTTCTCTTATAGATTAGCGTCGCTGTGATTATCTGCCTGTTTTCTACACGACGCGAGCGTTGGAACGTGAGAGCGGTTAAATTCTTGTTTCTTCCCTCAGAATAGGGGCAGAAAAGTGATTCTGATTCAGAAAAACACTCAAATTTAGCCTCAATAATCACTGCATTTTACAATAATGCAGTTCTGCATGTCTAAATGCTGCTCCATCCATAATGAGTCTTTTTGCACGTGCAGAGGTTTATGAGAAGATGCCTGAATGAGAAGATAAATTCAGCCAAACGGTCAGAATATAACGGAGGAGACGACGTTTTTAGGGACTTCCTGTTAGTCCACATCATTTCCTTCCTGAACTCGTCTGTTTGCAGCTGTGATCTGGTGAAAGTTTAGACTGAAAACCAACAGTTTAACTGGAAAACATCTCAGATTGCAAACCCTGGGGGGGGAATCCCACTTTAAAGGCTTTATGCCTAAATGTTGAATTACTTCTGACAGTATCTGTTGTTCTTTTTCTCTATTTTCACATCATTCCTGCTCTTGGTTAATTTTTGAGTTATTTTCTGTGAACTCTGCAGTCACTTTGTATTTTAAACATGCCGTAAAAGAAAAGAAGCGTTGATTTGATCTGTAGGACGTGAAGATGAAAATTAATGAGCTGGACTTGAACTGCCATGCTCTTACAGCAGTGTTGCCTCATGCTTTTGCACATAATTAAGCACAGTCTCAACTCTGCTCTGGTTTCAGGTGTCAGGAGGATTGATCTCGCTGCCAGATGACAACCAGGTGAGTGAAATCTGTTTCAGGTAGACGGCTGTGACTGCAGCCACCGGCTTACGGACACGTCCGGCCTCTGTAGCTGCTGTCTCTGAGGCCAGAGAGCTGGATGCTCTGCTTCTGTGAACACGCTGAAAACTCTAAAAACGGTTCCCCGTCACAACACTAGTAGGCGCTATGTTCTCTGAAACTCACCGCCACATGTGGCAGGGCGTCCCTCTGCAGCCAGGTTCTGGTTCTGTGTCCAGAACAGAGGAACCGTTGTGTTAGCCGTGGTCCTGCGTGTTGGACCCGTGGTTCTACACGCGGAGCGGCAGCCGTAGAACGTGTGATTAGGCTAAACCTGTCAGGAGTCAAAGCAGAAGATCTTTTATCTGATCACATTAGATCCACCATGTTTTGTTACTGAGCAATTAAAGTGCTGCCATTTACTCAGGCTTATCTGGGATCAGCAGCACAGATAAAGGGATGCGGGTTAAACGCTGACGTTTATTAAAGACGTGGAGGGAATGAGCAATGTTGTACGCTGAGGGTTGCTGGTTCCTGAACCCGTCACTGGAAGACCTCTGATCCTTGTTGCACCTCTGCAGAGCCACTTTATCGCTTTATTGATCGGCTTCACAAGCTGTTTAACATCTGTAATGCAGCAACTATAGTTTAAGAAATAATCCCTGCAGCGTCTGAATTATACAGGATCAAATATTTACATACAGTCAGATGCTGTGCAGCCTGAACAAGCTCCTGGCCTCTGATAGGTGACCGGTGGTCCTGGCAGATCTGGTACAGATGATTTGTTGGTTTCAAGAATCTTTCTTGTAATTCTGCCACGCACAATTCACCCAGATTCCCACAAAAACACGCAGACACAACAAGACATAAGCTTGAAATAGTTGAACCCTTCCTGAGAAGCTGAACGTGTGCAGATAGGCCTCAGCATCTGATTAGACTTAAATGTTGAAGCCACAGCAGTCAGACAGCAGTGGCTGCACAGAACCCTGTAGATCACTGTGGAACAGCGTGAAATGCTCCTGGTCAGACGCTGATCTTTGGTCTAATGAGGTGGAGGGTGACCTGAGCTTACCGTTAGCTGGTGGAGAAACAACTCTTCTAACTACAGCTCTTCTCTGGTCTTTATCGTGTTCTCTGAGTATGGATCAATGCGATGAGCGCAGCCAAAGATCAGGCTGAAGCCACCAGCCGGCTGAGAGGAGCTGAACTGATGCAGTAGGAGACGTCAGACCTGGGTGGTCTAGCATCTTCAGTGTAGCATTAAAATGCCAAAAAGAGCCCCCCCCCCCCCCCCCATCAGTACATGGTACCTCCTGCATAGATGCTGCGTGATGTTTCTGAAGAGAGGAAACTTGGTAAAAGTATTTGTTTTAATGTCATGGCTGTTTGCTTTGTGTGCTTAGGGGCTCCATCAGATTATTACCTGAGTCTCTGAGGGATGAAGGTGTTCTAAGCTTACAGATGACGTGTTTCCACCCACTACTGGAGCTCTGCTACAGTGTGGAAGGGCTGAGGAGAGGGCCTGCTTTAAATCTAATAATGAGATTATTAGATTAGATTAGACATTCCTGTCTAAACTGGCTCTGACTTTGTAATAATTGTGGATGATTGATTTAGAAATTTACATTTATTGCATAGATGGTATGTGCAATGATAAAGAATTTTCACACGTTCTCTCACTAATATCTAATTACACACTGAGCTTTTCAGGGAGTGTTTGTTTGGTACTTTTATGTAATTGCTCAGTATTTCACGTCATACTGTAAACTCCTGTCTGTCTTTTTTGACAGACAGGAGGACTAAGGACTATTTGAACTCTTTAGCTTCTCAGAAATGTGTGTCTGATACATTCAATCATTTTTCATTTCTATCTGAGTATGCCTTATCATCTGTTAATAATAGTTAACTTCCTTCTGTGATACGTCTCTTTTTTTCCTAAAATGCTCCGTCTTCATTTTTCCACGGGCATTTCTGATTTGCATCTGTGTGTTATGTGTGAATCCTGAGCAGGTGTTTCACCAAAATGTCATTATGGTTACATAAGACAGTAAAGACTCCTGACTCTTGGTCCTGAAGGTTTACAGATGATGGATGAAGCCCTCGCTGCTCTGAAGCTCTTTCTGTCTAATAGCACAAACACACCAAGGACAGCAGAAATGAGCTGAAACACACAGCAGAAGCTCAGAGGGAACCCCTGTAGGACTCAGACATGTTTATTAAAGATGCAGAAGTGAAGAAAGGAAGAAAATAAGTTCACCGTGGAGTTGCTTAGTTGGACCAGAGGGATGGAGTTAAACACAAGACAGATGGATGCTTCCAGCCTCAATATGTTCGGACCACATTTGGCTCAAGCTCTGTGGATTTATTCACTTCCTCTTAGAGGCTTTTAGAGCTGGAGAACTTCAACCAGGCTTTAAACTAAGGGCAGGGCCAGGGAGCGGGAAACAGCCAAACTGAAGTGGATTAAAAGCCACAAGCAGACCCCTCCACTTTTATGGAGATGCATCCGCTTTGTTGGACGTGTGTGAAAGAACCTGATCCAGATGCAGCTGAAGAAGATCAAGCCCTGCCAGTCCCACTGATGGATGGATGCTGAGCAGCAGACTATGGAGGCTTAAAGGAGACACGGTTAAATAAGTAAATATACCATCAAATAACGAAATATAGAATTAAATAATGAAATTCATCGTTAAATGTCCCATTAAATCATTAAATGTATACTTGATTGGAGCATGAAATAAATTGACATGAAATAATTAAATATATATATAAATGTATCATTAAATTTGCCATTAGATGATTAAATATACAATTTATTTAATACATCATTCAACAATTAAATGTACCGCGGTGACTGAAATTTTAAGAGCATTCCTTCATAGATTCTTCATGGATTCTTCATCATCTTCATAGATGATGGGATGGCGTTTTACTGCTGCTGACCGCACCACTCAGGGATTTTACGTAAATCCACGTTAACGTTAAGCTGCCGAGGCTCAGAGCGCAGAGTTGACTGACGTGAGTAAACATCATTCTTAATACGGTGATAAAATTAATAGCATTGCTCTCCTTAGCCTTTACAGTCTTAAGTACAAACAACATTATAAATAGATTGATTGGTTCTTACCTCTGTGCTGGGTCCCTGGTTCCGTTTATGAACGGGAATTTTCTTTCTCCTTGATATTCTGATATGACGCTCCTAGAGTTGCTGTAGATCGGTTTATTAAATTAATTATTGTCAGAAAGCAGAGGGCTCAGGCTTAGTCACCCTCTGGCTTTCTGATAGGTCTGCGGTACTGCAGGTAGGTGGCGCCACATCTGTTTGTATCTGCTCATCGCGCCCGGTGCTGGGTTCTGTTCATAGGCCCAAAAAGGATCAAAACACTATCAGGTTGGATGCCTGGTGTATAAAACCTTATTTTATCACGATCAAACGGTTTTTGGTCTTTTTTATAAGCATATAACACGGCTATGTACCTTTTAAAGTCAAAGAGCCAGAACCAGCGGATTGTTTTCCCCTGAATCCTGAAACTTTTTTTCACACTCTCCAGCGCTCCGTTTTAGAAATAATGTCCGCTCTGCCCTGAGTAGAAAGCTGCTACTGTGAGTAGTTCCACCTCACTCTGTCATCCTCAGTGTTTTCAGTCTCACAACAGCCAGGTAACCAAACCCTGAGTTAAGCAGCAAAGAAGCCCTGATCAATGGATCACAGAGAAGGAGATTCACTGTGGCAGCGGCCGTGTCACTACCCGATCCGTACCATCAGCTCATTTGTGCACGCACGAACAGAATAACCTCCAGGTCGCCAAAAAAATAATTTAATTACGGTACTGAAAATACTTATTTCTATACTTAAATCATTAAAGAATGCTAAACTATGTTGTATAGAAAATATTTAAGATTTTGCTGGAAGAAATTGATGCGTTTTAAATTCTCTCCATTGTATTGCTTGACGTCATCATCGGATATAAAACCGGGAATATATCATTGCATAACATTTTGTCTGAATGCACTCTATTAGTTATATTATTTGTTCAAACAGGACTGGGAAAAAATACTTTCATCCTTAATTATAAGGTGAATTTTGTTATACAAATAATCTTGTACTAAAAATTTGTTTTATTAGAAAGTTAAAACTATCGATTAAGAGTTTAGCGCCCTCTGGTGTACAAATCATGAACAAGAGAAGACCCTGTCATAAAATTACCCGCATTATTTATATTTTTACAAAAACCGAACAGGGAATAGAACAAAGAACACATAACAAAGCCAAGGCATACTTTTTTAAAATGTATTTATTAGGTACAAAATACACAAATACATATGCAAATCAAATAAATGATAAAAAAAACTGAAGAATATTCTAAATAAAATACGATTCTATACTCCTAAACGTGTTTATACCTGTTTTTTTTATGTACTTTAAGAAATGGTGTATATATTCTTATTTCCCTAACCACAACTGGGAAACATTTTTGCTATTAAAAAAACTATATATATATATATATATATATATATATATATATATATATATATATATATATATATATATATATATATATATTTACGTATTTCTGTATTTATTTGTAAAAATTCAATATTTACGTATTTCTGTATTTATTTGTAAAAATTCAATATTTACGCAAATACAAAGATATACAAAAAGAAACTCCCGGCCTGAAAAAAGACAAAAGAATAAAAAATTAAATATTGCCTACCGGAAGTTATTCTGTTTGCGCGTGCGCAAATGAGCTGATGGAACGGATCGGGTAGTGACAGGCAGCAACAAGAAGCCTGGAAGCTGCATTTCCCTCCAGAGGAATTAGAAATCTTTAATGGAGGCATATGGAGAACATTAAACCATAATTAACAAAAAGAAACAACGTTGTGATGCAGAAAAAGGGAGTTAATGGCAGAGAATTACTGAAAAAGTGAATGCATGAGTGATATGAGTGATGTGACGGAGAATTAAAGCTGTTTTCTCTCACTAATCCAACACAAAGGGGCATTGATTACCTGTCCAGGTGTAAAACCTGAAAGGCTTTAAAAAGGACGCGGCAGCAAATAAAGATGAAGTATGAAAATACAGAGTAATCAATATGTTTAACCATAATCAAAGCATTAAATGGCTATAATCAACATATACAGTTAATGATGGGATGGTGGGAGTTATTGAAATAACTGATATGTTCATCTTTTTGTCCTTCTAAAAATGAGCTGATGCTGATTTTACTGTAGATGTTTAATTTGTTCCCACCTCACTTTATATTAATCATAATGGCTATATTTATATTTTAAGTTGAAGAAAAGATGTCATTGTTTATTTATTTCTGCATCTGCTACATTATTAAAAAGCTGCTGTTGGCATAAAAACGAAGAGCAGCACAAAGAAACTGTTCAGAACTGAGAGCGTCCATCGCTATGTGACGCTGAGAATATTGAGATAAATCATTGAGAGCAGCGAAAAACCACAACCCAAATATATTAATCCAGAAAATATAAGACATTTAATCGTAGTCTGATCAACAGAGATTTCTGTGGAATATTTGCACTCATTACACATGTTTTAAGTTATTTAATGTTTAATAAATAACTTTCTGTTAGGTATTGTCTGGTGAATATCAGCCCAATCTGCTGGTATCAGGACAATAGTTCGAAGGGATGATTCGAGCTCTGGTGATTCTTTTAACAGCAAACTCTGCACATGTAGAATAAAGGAGGGACAACTTCTCTTCAAGTTCAAGAATTTATTAACAGAAATAAATGAACATCCAGAGAACATCACTATGTAATGCTGTTTATCTGAATTAACACAATATTTCAATCAACATATCCTCTCTACTAGGCTGTGAAACTTAACTAAACTACTAAGCAATATGAAGATAAAAAGAAGCTAAGCTAAGGAACTATTTACACACAAAAGAAACACAAGACAAAATAAAATAGTTGATCATCATTATCAGAATAATTCAGTGAATCCTGGTTCACTACAGATCTGAGTTAAAGAACCAAAGTTCATCTTAAAGAACGTGGAATGAGGTTAAATTAGCTTAACTAATTCAGAACATTTAGAATGTGTTTTAATTAATTCACAATGCAAATCCTGAGCTAAACAAAACATTATTTGAGAAAATAACATTTTACAGAATGATTTAGTAAATAAAATCAACAACCTTTAGGACACTTGATTTTATTAATGCAATTATTCCTCCTGGAAGCTAGGGGGCGGTGTAGCAATTGTTAACTTGATGTGTTAATCCTGAAGTTATACAAAACACCTTTAAATTGACTTTAATATTCCGTATTACATATGCTGTAATAACGCTTGTAGCGCTATTGAACGATGGGATTGAAATGAAAACAAGCTTTATGTTTAAAATGAACCGTAGTTGCGTTGAGTTTGTGGTAGCGCTAATCTTAACCATTCTAAACGTTCCCTGTTTGTTTCTCTACCAAACCTCTCCTGTTATCTCTGGTTGTGGTGACGGGCGTCCGGTTCCAGTGAATTACTCCAAGGTGAAGCTGGTTATCTGAGCAGTGAGCAGGCGGCTAGCTCCAAAGGGGAAAACCGCCATCGTTTGGGAAGCCAGGCCTGCACCACTCAGCTGTCTGGACTTCCTGTGGCTGAGCTAACGTTGTCTTGTTGAACTGTGGACGTTCCAGATCGCCAGCAAGCAGAGCAAAGTACTGACAGGCCCTTCATCTCCACTCTGTTACCAATTATCTCAACAGCTTCCTCACATTTCTTTACCAACAGAGACATGATTGGCCGCCCTGTCACTCTTCTCTCGTTTCACTTCTCTGCACCTCTGTTCTGTCTATCTCCGTTTCGTTGGTCCTTTCACAGCGATTTTAGTCCCACTGTGTTTAACCAAAGCTGTCACAGCATTTTCTGGCGAGGTCTGTGTTTATTTGACAGTTTTTATGTCGATAAGGTAAGAAATATGCAAGCCCCGGGCCCCTTCCAGACCCTGAGTGGTGCAGCATGGACACCCCATGGGACCTGCTTGTTCCTGGGACTGCATTGCAGCAGCTGGATCATATTTTAGTGGATCACATTGTGTCCTGAGTCTGAGTGAGAGGTGGAAACCCCAACAGGGTCCCTACATCCCTGCCGCTACCAGAGAGTGACTGTCAGGAAGCAAATATGGAGCACAAATGAGATCTCCTGAGGTTTACATGCTGTCCAATCCAATCAGCTTTCATGAATCAGCGTCGCTTCTACCTTTACTTCCAAATATGGTCATGAGGGTTTAGGGCTTCTTAAGCTTTTCAGATGAGGTCATTTTAACTAATACAGTTTATGAACAGCAAACAACTAAACATACATCTCAGTTTATGCTACTGAGATTCATATTAGTCAATATTAAAGAATTTATTTCAAGGCCACAAACCCATCGGCCACTTTATTAGGCACACATGTTGCTTCTTCCCATAAATCAGGCGTTTGTGTGTAAAGACTCAATGAATTTAGGATCTTAAACACGATAAAGGTTGCTGTTCAAAGCCGGCATCAGGAAAACGTAATTCAAAGGAGAAGAGTTCGGCTAACGCAGTGTTGGCTGAGACCTTTGCCTAAAACAAACGCAGCTCCTTTTCTCTTTCCTTCCAGTCATTCAGCTTTTCTCTAGTTTCATTATTTAATGTTTAATGGAAAGTGAGTGTGAAAGCAGAGGGACAGATGTGGAAAACAGCAGAAATCCGTCGGCATCAGGAAGAGCGTCTGAAAGTGGCCCCTTCCAGGAAATCTGGGCCTTATAGTTGGACACAGCCTTGGATGTTACCTTCAAAGATCCACATTTCAATGTCGTCCAAGGAAAAAGATTTATGCTGCCAACGCTGTTAGGGCGTGTTTGGCTCCCACCTTGGATCACAAACTGTCCTGTTTTTAGTGCTTTAGGAACCAACATTTCTGCATCAAGGTCAGAAAACAAATGCTGAGGAGATCCCGTCCTCCAAAGCAGCAAGAGAGGAGCGTTCTGGCTTCTGTTAGTTGTCCTTCCTGTCTGAAAGCAGAGCTGATGTCCTCGGTTTGGTGGAGACCTGTGGGCCGCGGTCTGGTGGAGAACACCAGTCAGTGAGTGCAGCCTGTCTGGATTCTGTTGCTGGCTGCTGCATCTACCTGATGGAGTGAGAAGATTTACTGCTGCAGCAGAGACTTTGATTTCCTCCACCTCAGTGCAACCCAGGAGGTAAAAACCTGTTTAAGACGTCCAGCCAGGCTTGAGCCTTGGAATGAGCCGACTGAAGTGGTACCAGTGATTCAGTTAGGCAGCACTCCATTACCCATCAGGATGATGAAGAACCGCCCCAACACGGAGCTTCATCTGTTCCCGCTGGCGGCAGCAGAGCTGAACTGCTTCAGATTTCTCTGGAAACGTCAGGCAGCAGCAGACGAGACGCTTCCAGGCGCTACGGGACGCCGTCTACAGCTAAATACCTTCAGTTCATTTAGTCTGGCCCGATTCTATCAGAACCCTGATCTTTGGTTCTGGACCAGTCAAAGCACACAGGCAGTGGGTCACTAACAATCAGGAGGTTGTGGGTTTGATCCCAACCTTCCCCCAACACGTCTTCTGTAGGTTGTGAGTGCGGCCGATGAGCGGTAAGCTCCAGAACTCCAAGGCTGCAGGTCCGGAGCAGAACTCCACGGCTGCAGGTCCGGAGCAGAACTCCACGGCTGCAGGTCCGGAGCAGAACTCCACGGCTGCAGGTCCGGAGCAGAACTCCCCGGCTGCAGGTCCGGAGCAGAACTCCAAGGCTGCAGGTCCGGAGCAGAACTCCCCGGCTGCAGGTCCGGAGCAGAACTCCCCGGCTGCAGGTCCGGAGCAGAACTCCCCGGCTGCAGGTCCGGAGCAGAACTTTGCGGCTGCAGGTCTGGAGCAGAACTCCCCGGCTGCAGGTCTGGAGCAGAACTCCCCGGCTGCAGGTCCGGAGCAGAACTCCGCGGCTGCAGGTCCGGAGCAGAACTCCCCGGCTGCAGGTCCGGAGCAGAACTCCCCGGCTGCAGGTCCGGAGCAGAACTCCAAGGCTGCAGGTCCGGAGCAGAACTCCACGGCTGCAGGTCCAGAGCAGAACTCCCCGGCTGCAGGTCCGGAGCAGAACTCCTCACACGCACGAGTTCACGGCCAACGTTAGTAAGTTCAACGTTAGTGTTCAGTTGTTCAGAGCTTTTCCTGCCTCTGTTGTCAGAACGTGGCTAACGTTCAGATTTATGGCGTCAGCTGACACCACCTCCACCATGGAAGTGAGAGACACCTGCATGTAGGCGGAGAGCTGGATGACGGCTGCAGGAGCAACCAGGAGGTTTGTCCTTCAGGAATATGGCGGCTTCTAGGAAGCATCTCCTCTTTCCTCTGAGTGTGGTCTCCTCTCTGTCAGCTGCTCCAGACACTGCCTGTGAAATGCAGCTAAATGCACTCACTACCGCCCCCTGGTGGAGCGCTGGATGGAGCGCCACTCCCACCCTCCACCTGTTTCTTACTGACAGCCTATAGAACGTGAAACATGGTGATAGCTCGTCTCTGGCTTCATAGGAGGCTAAATGACCTCTGAGACGGGTTGCTGGTGTGAATCCGGATCTTCTGATGGTCTACAGAGGCCACCAGGTGTTGGTCTGACTTTGCAGAGTTACAGGAGCCTATTATTGCTGCTTTTTACTGCAGATTGCTTCCTTGTTATCTGCTGTGTAAAATATGGTTTAATGTGTCAAAAAGCAGAATTTATTGCAGGTCTAATATTATTCATGCTGACAGGAAATGGGCTTCAGAGCATGGAATAAAATGCTTAATAAACAAGCCGTCTAATGGATGACCCTGCTGCCTTAGAGAAAGGGCACATAAAACCAATAATTGAAGCCTGAATATAATTAAATTAAAAGGGTTCAAATTCATCTGTGCAAATTAGAATAAACATTGTATAAAAATGAATGCTGGAGCAGAGATTATAGTAATTGTAACGGCCGTCTGTGTCATTAGAGGTAAGCCTTTTGCCTTCGGTTAACACCCATTACCCAGCTCACCTCTCCGTTTGCCTTCGGCTCCTCAACACAAGCATGTCGGAACATTTTGGACTTTTGTTCTGGACACAGCCTCCTGTTTGCTGCAGTCACACGTTGTCTTTTTAATTCAGCTGCGGCTCCTCGCTGCACACAGATAGTGATCAGAGCTGCTGCGGAGCTGTGGAGCTGCGCAGCACACCAGCAGGTATGTGGAGGTTCCCTTCTTCAGCCTCTAATTGCATTCCTCTGGGCTCAACTCACCTCCCCCGGCGAGTCAACAATCTCCTTTGTGCCTCTGATCTTAACGGGCTTATTAACTACCATGGCAACCGCAGGGCCTCGGGACAGTGCTGCGGTTGGCCCATCTATTATTGGGAGCTGCGAGCGGCCGCTGTGGCAGCAGGGAGGCCGGGGATTAACAGAGGATCTTCTGCTCTTTCTGTCTCTGAGCTAATTGAGCATCGTCTGATCAGTTGTTTTCTGCAAAAACAGCTTTTAACTTTGATTAAATTACTTGACAGCGGTTTATTAAATATGAAAAAATACTGACTTGTTCATTTGGCTGAGAGCTATGCTCATCATGAGGGATTCTTCTGAAATAACTCAGAAGAGGCTGCAGTGAAGGTCCCCTCCAGCTCTGGTTGGGACTGCAAAGATGCATCAACTTGGTTTTACTGATTGGAAAATGCAGCGAATTCTGTTGTGCAAAAATAAAATTCTTCCTAATTTATTCAACTCTGTGCTTGCAGCACACAGTCCTCCTAGGAGCCAGGGAAAATAGCTTCTGTAATCTTGATTATTTTAGATAAACTGTATTTTCTGTAGTGTTGGCTGGTAAAGAGCTCATTGCAAAGATTAAAAACTTATTTTTATTAACATTTTACTCAGTGGGGCGCCACAGATCTTTGCTGACATCAAGCATGAGGCATTAACCAAAGAAGATGTTAATAAAACAGCTGCTAACCCTCCAACAGCTTCATTCAGCGGCTACTCTTCACTGAAGTTCTAGGGGTTCTGATAAAACTCCCCCCTAGTTTCTCATTCTGGTCCGTTTTTCCATCTTCAGAACCACAGACACGGTCCTTTCCTGTTCCTCAGCTGCTGCACTTGTTAAATGTCACTTTTAATTGTTGCCTTTACTATCTAAACCAGTTCTGAACCGTAAATCCTGATGAATGGTCCTCGGGTTCTTCGGCGCCGGCATCAGTCCTCCCTCTGATGGTCTGATGTTGGGGTGATCAGCAGGTATTCAGGAGGAGAACCTGCTGTAGGAGCTTCAGATCTGTAAAAGCGGGTCCCAGATCATTAAATGGTTGCCGATTGATGGCACAGCAGAGGAGTCGTTGAGTCCTGCATTCAGATTCTTTCTGGGCCGGGTCGCAGGCGTGTCAGCAGCTGATGCAGCTTGGTTAGGGTGGAGGTCAGGATTGGTGGCGCTGCTGATGGCGTCTCTCATCATCTCTCAGCTCATTTACACATCAGCTCTGGGCTGCAGCAGAGAACCACAACGCCACGCGGCTCTGAAAGGACCCGGTCCAAATGACCCGGCTCCTACTTATGTGTTCTGCCCAAGGACACAGCGTCTGAGAGCGTGAGAGCGGGGGTTCAAACCAGCAACCCAGCAGCTGCAGGATGAGCTGCCTGGCTCCAGAGTTGTGAAGGAAAGTCTTTTATTCTGCCTTGTCTGATTAAAGTGGGCGGCACGTTGCTCTACATGCAGCTTCTGTTTTAATAACTGTCCTGAAACATCACGTCTCTCTGTGTGAGTCTGAATCCATCTCCTCTCTCTGCTGCGCCTCCCTCTCCCTCTGAGGCACAAGTTCTGTTCTCCTTCTGCACAGCTGAACTAAATGTCCCGTTACTTCTCCTGTTTGAGTCTGAGAATATGACCAAAATGTCCCATAATTCCCTGCGACTGGGTCAAGCCTCAGACCTTCAGAAAAACCCAAGAAGCAGCAGAATCTGCTCAGACGGTTTAACGTGGAAGGAACCCAGAGTTCCCGCAGATCTCAGCGAGGTTCTCTCAGAACCGTGTCTGGGTCGGCAGGCTGTAGAACCTCAGACGTGCAGGCAGTACCGGGTGCACCAGGCAGAACATTATGACCAGGGGTCCTGGGGGACCAGGACTCTACACCAACCCACCGCCCAGCATCAGAGGAAAAGCTTCTCACACTTTAAAAGATTAAAAGTTATCAGAAGACGTCATTAAACTTTTGTTCCCCGTCTGTCGGGCAGCCGTCTCTGGGTGGGGGGTGGGGGGTGGGGTCCATAGCTGGCCTCCTGCAGGTGAGCGGGTTCGGTTCAGGCGTGGAGGACAGTTTTAGAGTCCAGATCTAAATAAATGAGGGAAGCATGGCGCTCGCTGTCAACATTGCTGCTTTCTCATTTAAAAGAATCAGCAGACGGTCCAGCAGCATCCGGAGGAACCAGAGGATCTACAGGCTGGACGGCTGCTGGACGCTCCCACAGTCTGAGCAACAGCTGGAGGCGGAGCTCCGTGCTGTCAGCAACACTGTCTGCTCTGCTGCAGAAGATCATATCTGACACGGCTAATAGGCTTTAAACAGCAAGTGACACATCTGGCATCAACACGCTGATATCTGACAATCACACACCTCGCTTCAGCTGCAGCCGCATTAGTCCAGTTAAAGCTGCTTCTGCTGCTCTGGGCTGGATTCGCTCACATCATCATGTTTCTGGGCCTTAATTGAAAACGTCGAATTCAAAAGAAAAAAAAACTGAATGGGTTTTAAATCCAGAGCGACAGAAAACAAATTTCAATAATTGCGAGGAGCCATAATTTGAAGTTGTCTTTAAAAATGTCAGGAGCAAATCTGCAGAAATACCATCTGAGTCATGGTGAGCAGAGCAGCGTGATTCTCTCCCATCAGAGGATTCATCACCACAGCGTCAGAACCGTTCCCTACAGCAAAAGTTTAGATTACTTTGAATTAAACTTTAGCTATTCAGCACCAGTGCCATCTGAACGGGTTCTACCAGACGTAGAGGTCCAGTTTGTCTGCAGTTACACAGAATCTCGTCTGATCCAAATGAAGAATCCCACCGTGGGTTAGGGTCAGCTTTTAACTTTTTGTTCTCTGTCATTTTTCTCTTCATAGAAGGTACACGTGGTCTGGTGTTCTGTTAGCTGTGACATCATCAGGGGAGGCAGATCATCCTCTATTACCATCTAACATAGAAAGTACTCATGGGTCAATGTGAGCTTCTGAGCTTTCTGTGTCTCTGCTCTGTCTTCTCTAAGCCCCAGTGGGTGGAGGCAGATGAGCGTTCACACTGAGCCTGGTTCTGGTTCTGCTGGAGGTTCTCCTCCCTGTTAAAGGGGAGTTTTCCTCTCCACTGTCGCTTCATGCATGCTCAGTATGAGGGATTGCTGCAAAGCCATCAACAATGCAGACGACTGTCCACTGTGGCTCTACGCTCTTTCAGGAGGAGTGAATGCTGCTTGGAGAGACTTGATGCAACCTGCTGGGTTTCCTTAGAGAGGAAACTTTCTCACCAACCTGGAGGATCTGATGGAAGCTGACTTTAGAAAGAACCTTGATGATGGATCAGATCCTCTGTCTGGACCGGAGCCACTTTGTTTTCCAGGAGACAAGTAGCAGCATGTGTCTGCTGGTCAGATCCGGGTCATGGTGAGAGTCGGCCTGATCTTCATCCAGGAGGCTGAGCTCAGATTTGATGTCAGAACCTCTGCAGCAGGCCTGCGGTGATCCAGGAGGTTCTGGAGGTTCTGGAGCTCTGGTCCAGGTCTGCTGCTGGCAGCGCCTCTGATTGGTGAAAAGACGCAGAGTTGGGAAGCAGAGTTTCTTCATCCTAAACTCATGCAGAACCCGTATGTGTACGGCCCTACGTTCTGCAGAGGGGACTCCCAGGTACCACAAACTGTTTGCATTGGGCTACAGGCTGATGCAAAGGCGGGTCAACCAGAACTTTATGTCCATCACAGCAGAACCACAGCCTGGTACTGGATGTGGAGGAGTCCACCTGACAGAGGGACACTTCTATGGTGCATTCAACTCACATCCCAGACTGTCTGTTAAAACAGCTCAAACCAGATTGAAACACTTTAAATGTTGTAGAAAAAGCCACTGAGCATTTCTGGGTGGTTTTATTGCTGTTTATCCAGACATCTGGTCCCTGCTGACTCCTGATTGGCTGATAACCTTTGCTGCTTATGCTCCTCTTTCTGGTAGGAAGCAACGTTCCTGTAGTTCCAACAAGTTGCTGTGAGCAGCTTCGTCCACGCTGGTTGCTGCACGCAGCCGGTCAGCTGGCTGAAAGAAGCCCTCAGAGAAGTCTCAGAAACATGAACTTTCATGGTCATTGGCTCGTTGCTCTCGCCGCAGCTTCAGAGCTGAACAGCTCTGCAAACTTCCAAGGCTGTCCTGCTTTTGATTTGTAGCTAAATAATGAGTAAATGTTGTTGATCCAAGCAGCAGCTGGAGTAAGAAAGAATTACATCATGTTGTCTCCATACAATGAAGCTCTGCTGTTTTTACCCGCATACTGATCCAGAACCAATTCAATTCAATTTATTTATATAGCGCCAAATCATGAAACATGTCATCTCAAGGCACTTTACAAAGTCAAGTTCAATCATATTATACAGATTGGGTCAGATTATACAGATTGGTCAAAAATGTCCTATATAAGGAAACCAGTTGATTGCATCAAAGTCCCGACAAGCAGCATTCACTCCTGGGGAACCGTAGAGCCACAGGGAGAGTCATCTGCATTGTACATGGCTTTGCTGCAATCCCTCATACTGAGCAAGCATGAAGCGACAGTGGAGAGGAAAAACTCCCCATTAACGGGAAGCAAAACCTCCGGCAGAACCGGGCTCAGTATGAACGGTCATCTGCCTCGACCGACTGGGGTTACAGAAGACAGAGCAGAGACACAACAAGAGAAACAAAAAGCACAGAAGCACACATTGATCTAGTAATCTGTTCTACATTAGATGGTAGTAGCAGGTGAGCCGTCTTCTCTGGATGATGTCACAGTTAACAGAACGCCAGACCAGGTGTACCTACTATGAAGAGAAAAGAGAGAGAGCAGAAAGTTAAAAGCTGAAATGACGACAGTCATTTCAATGTAATACAATGCAAAACCAGAGGCTGGAAACGGACCTGATGAAGCAGCGATGGTTCCAGGCCTTCAGGCCTCCTGCTTTAATGAGATGATGGTGACGACGCATCATGGAGGCAGCGGTGATGAATTGGACCTGGCTGTGCTGATGAGCAGGGCAGGAACCTTACTGCACCGCTCCTTTCATGTAATGAGCTTTATTGATTCAGTGTGATTAGTGGCGCTAATAGACAAACAACTGTCTGGTTTCATATTTAACAACCAAATCAGTCAAAGCCGAGAGCTGAGAGGAACGGGGAGCGTCGGAGTCAGCAGCAGGTTCTCCTCTGGGAGCTCCTCCACTTTTCTACTTGAGCTGACATTAGCAGTAAATGTCAGTCTGTTGCATATTTCAGAGAACGCTGAGAGCTGCTGGTTCATGTTCAGCTTCAGCACCGTGGGAAACGCAGAGCAAGCAGTAATGGATCTTATGGCTTCCTGACCATTTCAGCTCATACCTCAGTGTTGTTCTGCTTCCCCGTCCCCAAGAACCTCCATCTGCTCCAGAGCCGGCGCTGAGGCCAGAGCTTCTGGGGTTCTGGGTGGGCAAGAGGACGGTTTCCAGCTGAAAGGCTTTTAGAATCTGCTAAACAGACATGGAGCGTGACTTTTACTCCATGATCTGTTTCCATCATGTTAAAGAGGAGCTTCTTAGGGTTCCCCGTCTGATCAACCTGAGGCTGCTGCAATGACGGCGGTGAAAGATGAGGTCTGGCTCTGAAGTCACTCAGGGGAACGTGGCGACCGGCTGGTGTCTCACTCGTTCTTTCACCCGGCGCTCTGCAGGAGAACCGCCACGCTGCATGTGTGCCAGCAGCTCAGCTGCTGCCGTTCCACCCTGAGCAGATTGATGCCGACAGACGTGGTTCTGCAGGCGAGCCAGAACGTCCTGAACGTTACCAGAGTGTCTCTGTGGGCCGTCTCTGTAGACAGGAAGAGGAACATGAAAGCAGCGGTTCTGGTTCTGGCCTCAGAGGTTCTTCAGAGAACATTAGAAACTACCTGACCAAGCAGCAGACAGGTCAGGGTGAAAGTTCTGGTCCAGTTTCCAGCAGGGTCCGGTTCTACAGAACCTCCCAGAGTTCTAATCATCATCTGGACCTGGAGAGAGGATGGACCTCCTGCAGACCTACCAGGACATGGACGTCCACTTGGACTGACAGGCTGGACCAGGAGAGCATTGATCAGAGAAGCAGGAGGACCATGGTGGCTCTGGAGGAGCTGCAGAGACCAGCAGCTCAGGTGGAGGTTAACCAGGAGGACTTGTCTTGCTTCCTGTGGGTTCTAAGTTATTGTTGGGCTGGCAGATTCTGTCATAATTACCTGACTAGCTCCACCTGTCAGCGCACCTTTAAATCCTCTCGTCGTTGGGTTCTCTGCTTGCCTCATCTTCTTTCTGACTCTGGACACGACCTTGGACTGAATTCATTTATTGTTCCATCCTCCATTTGCACCTTGGCAGCAGCTGGAAATGTGTAAAACCACTCAGATCTTGTTTCATCCTCTCACCATTACTCTACCTCTGTTTGACATTAAATCTTGAATCAATAGTTCTGTAAGTTTGATGAATATCATCTTCATTTAGTGTGCTGAGTGTGTTTGGTGCCACTTTTACACCAATTAACGTTCTGTGGAGCTGTAAAGTCCAGCCAGACCCGGTCCAGTCGCAGCTCTCTGCCTGGAGCTGTACATGGAGAGGGGGGGGGGCTCAGATGGAGGCTCTGACATGGACTGATGGCCTTGTTGTCGTTCAGAGACAGACTTGTGGCAGATAACTGACTTTGGCTTTTCTGCTCAGCACCAGAACCAGAACTTTGGCTCTGCCTGCGTCTGTCAAACATGGCAGGCTGGTGTCAGATAAAGAGGCCAGAGCAGACATACGTCCGTCATCCCGCCCAGCTGCCGTCTTTCATCCACAGATGATTGGTTGACGCTATGAGAAGGAGAGTTTTTCAGCCAATTGGCTTGGAGCTGGGCAGCTTTGAGGGAGCTCTGAACATCCGTGGTGGGAATAATTCATCGCGTTATTGACTGATGTCTCAGCTACACAGCTGAGTGGATGCTGCGGTCTCACGGCCGGCTGGAACAAAATATGACAGATGGTCTCAGTGGACCTGAACCGGTCCAGGCTGGAAGACCTTGGACGCTGTGTGCTCTGCTGTGGCCTCAGCACCGAGCGCTGGTGTCTAGAGGAGAGCAGACCGTCTGCAAACTGGACTAATATGTGAGATTTGTCATGTTCAGGTCTGCTTTCGCCTCGTTTGCTGCATGAACTAAAGAACTCAGCGTCCTGCTGAAATCTTGAGGTGTGCAGCTCATGAGACGGGACACAATAGGTCCATGAGAAGGAGACCAGATGTTAAGGAAAGTTCTGGGAAAACTAAGAATCCCCCGGTTCACAACATTTAGTCCAAGTGAACAAAAATGCTCCTTTCCTGTGTTTTCACAGAGAATAAAGTTTCATCAATGCCACACCGAGGTTAAAATGTCTCAGTTCAGCTCAAAAATCCGGGTCGGGTTTGGTTCTAGTTACTCTGGATTTTGGAAGCAGATTTTCTCTCAGTTCTCCTGAAGACGTTTCCTCACCTGTCCAGGTGTCTCTGTCAGTTCTGGAGGTTCTGATCTACCTGCAGGTGGAGCGCTGCTGTTTCTAAGCACATGGAGGTCCATCCTCCTAGAACCAGATCAGAACCAGTGAGCCACCATCTCCGTCCTGGTGGTTAGAAGCTGCTGCTTGGTGTGAGAGGAGGACTTGGTCTCCTGAACCATGATGAGATGCTGATGTAATCTCTCTGGAACGTGATGGAGGACCGAGCTGTAAACTCTGAGGAGCAGAAGCTCCATTGCCAGACGTAGATGTAGTTTAGTTTCTCTGATGCAGTCTGAGCCGTCCTCGCTGCTTTGGACCGCAGACCAACGGCGCTCAGCTGAGGTCTTTGGGATGTTCTGTAGACAGAACACACAGACCGGTGTGGGTGTTCATTACTGTGGAAATATATTAAGCCATGATGAAGGTTTCTGAAGTCAAGGTTTAATAACTACTAGCTTAAAAGGATAGAATAATTACATCTAGAGCCATGCTTGTGAATATTACAGCAATAGTTTTTGGTCAATCATAGCAGAGCTGGGTCAAGTTGTGAGGTGAGCAGATGGTCTAATTGTTAGCTTAGCGGTTAGCTTCAGTGTTAGCTGTTCATTGTAGCTCCGCTGCTCTCACCATGTGCAACTTTGAACATGACTCAAACATAGAGTTGCAAGAAGTGAACCACATTCAAGTTTATAAGAAGAAGAGGAAGGCCTCAGTACAAAGAAATAGGACCAGAGTGGATTTGGGAGATTTTTTTCAACAATGCCCCTGAAGAGCAGGTCAGACGGTCTTCCACAGTTATTCAAAAAGGGACTTAGAGAAACTTCCAGAAAAATCACCAACTCTACCTTTAAAGAAAAAATTACCAAAAGACACAACAGCCAGCAATAAAACAGAGAATAAGAAAGAAGAGCTAAAAGCCAGAAAACAGGCTGCTAGTTCAGAAGGCCTGGTTAAACAGGGTTTTAAAACGGGTCAGAGGAGATTTTGGCCGTCCCCACGGTGAGAGGAAGATTGTTCCAGAGCTCAGGAGCAACAGCAGGTTCTGTCTCCTCGGGTCGGGACGGGTCCTGGAACAGCTAAAAGCTACAGGAGTTCTGACCTCAGACGTCTCCTGGGAACATGTTAGCTGAAAAGCTCTGAGACGGAGGAGCCAAATGCGTAAAAGCCAAATTTAAAATACTAACATCAACCCTAAAACGTACTGGCAGCCGGTGCAGGGAGAACAAAACGGCGGTAATGTGACATTAGTGGCCGTTAGCAGACAGGCAGCAGCGCTTTGGACCAGCTGCAGGCGTCGTAGAAGAGAGACCCTGGTCCAGACTGGAGGTAATAAAAGCAGCTTTCACCCTTTCACTACGAAGGCTGCATGTGGAGAGGCTGCAGAGCTGGAAGCTGTCCCAGGTGACAGGTGTGCACCTGCCCGCCCACCAGTGGGAGGGGCGGAGCTTGTCCGTCACATGGTCCCATCACTGTGACATGAAAGAAGACGACTTATTATTCGTGCCAAACAGTGAAGTTTATTCATATCAATAAACTGCCCAAATATCAGTCGTTATCAGCTGTTTTTCAACAGTAACCACCATGGAAATCAGATTTAATCTGTTTTTTAAATGGAGCGGAATCAGGACAGAATCAACAGAACCCAGCAGAACCCAGGTTTATGTTCTGAGATGTTCTCCTCCTCAGAGATCAGGCCAGCCAGACTAACTCAGGTCGGTTTGTTTCAGTTGCTTTAAATGAACATTGATGAAGCGATGCTAATGTCACATGACTCAACCAGGCGTCCTCCATTAAAAGCTCCTCTCCCATTTACATAAGCAGGTTTAAAAAGGGCTCAGGAGTTCGGCAACAAATGTGAGCACTTCATCCAAACCTACGCTTGTTGTTGTCTTACATTAAAGGTTAATAGCTGACATTAGAAAAGCTTTTTAAATGATTCATAACTTTAAGCAGAAGGGACGTGCAGAAGGTTCAGCTAATGCATGTATGGATAGTCACTTCCTGCCAAATTACAGCGTTCCCTCAGATGGGACCGCTCTGGGTCAACATCAGAGACGGCAAACTGCTGAAAGCACTCCTGAAAACCACAAGATTCACCTGAGAAAATAGAGAAAAGCCTGAGAATGAAGTTATTACCACAGCGGAAGACAATCTTGACCTTTACACACTTTTACTGCCAAAAAATATGATATTTAATGCAAACATTTGCTTTAAATTCAAGTCAAACGAACGTTGAATGAATGTGATGAGAAGCTGTCGTTATTTGAGCCTTTTTAAAGTCACTGGTTGATTATGATGATGACGATGATGATGATGATGATGATGATGACAATGACGAAGATGATGGTGATGATGATGATGATGGTGATGATGACGATGATGTGATGATGACGATGATGACAATGATAATGATGATAATGATGACGACGATGATGATGACGATGATGATGATGATGACGATGATGACGATGACGGTGATGACGATAATGGTGATGATGATGATGATGATGATAATGATAATGATCTCGATGATGATGACAATTATGATGATAATCACAATGATGAAGACGATAACAGCAATGATGATGATGATTATGATAACGATGATGATGATGATGACGATACTGCCGATAATGATGATGACAGCGATGCCGATGATGAAGACGATGACAGCGATGATGAAGACGATGCCGATGATGATGAAGACGATGACAGTGATGATGAAGACAATGACAGCGATGATGAAGACGATGACAGAGATGATGAAGACGATGACAGCGATGATGAAGACGATGACAGTGATGATGAAGACGGTGATGATGAAGACGATGACAGCGATGATGATGAAGACGATGATGATGAAGACGATGACAGCGATGATGATGAAGACGATGATGATGAAGACGATGACAGTGATGATGATGAAGACGATGATGATGAAGACGATGACAGCGATGATGAAGACGATGACAGTGATGATGATGAAGACGATGACAGCGATGATGATGAAGACGATGATGATGAAGACGACAGCGATGATGAAGACGATGACAGTGATGATGATGAAGACGATGACAGCGATGATGATGAAGACGATGATGATGAAGACAATGACAGCGATGATGATGAAGACGATGATGATGAAGACAATGACAGCGATGATGATGAAGACGATGATGATGAAGACGATGACAGCGATGATGATGAAGACGATGATGATGAAGACGATGACAGCGATGATGATGAAGACGATGATGATGAAGACGATGATGATGAAGACGATGACAGCGATGATGAAGACGATGACAGCGATGATGATGAAGACGATGATGATGAAGACGATGATGATGAAGATGATGACAGTGATGATGATGAAGACGATGACAGCAATGATGATGAAGACGATGACAGCGATGATGATGAAGACGATGACAGCGATGATGATGAAGACGATGATGATGAAGACGATGACAGCGATGATGAAGGCGGTGACAGCGATGATGAAGACGGTGACAGCGATGATGAAGACGATGACAGCGATGATGATGAAGACGATGACAGCGATGATGATGAAGACGATGATGATGAAGACGATGACAGCGATGATGATGAAGACGATGACAGCGATGATGATGACAGCGATGATGATGAAGACGATGATGATGAAGACGATGACAGCCATGATGATGAAGACGATGACAGCGATGATGAAGACGATGACAGCGATGATGAAGACGATGACAGTGATGATGAAGAGGATGACAGCGATGATGATGAAGACGATGACAGCGATGATGATGACAGCGATGAAGACGATGACAGCGATGATGAAGACGATGATGATGAAGACGATGATGATGAAGACGATGACAGCGATGCCTTCACTGCCCCTCTGTGCTGCTCGGCGCTGGTTTAGCCCACAGAGGACTGGTGTGTTTGTGTAGAAAAAGCTCATTTGTCTGAAATGTCAGCCTGGTAATGAGCCGCTTGGTGCTTTGACCTTCTTGTTTGCTTTGCATTCAGTGGCGTGTTTTAATGAAGCTGAGTGGAGCTGGGGGAAATCCAGGCCTGGAAAAGGTTCCTGTGGAGCGGGGAGCTGCGATCAGACTCTTAATGAAGGCGACACTTCCTGTGGCTCAGGGCTTGATTACAGCCCACTGGCACACCATCAGGTGTCTTGGTCTCCTCAGATGGAGGAAGGACGGCTGCATGTTCTCCGTCTGGTTTGGGAGCTTCTACCTGGGTGTGTCTGGTCTGAGAAGGTTCGCTGACTCCCAGCAGGAGGCGATAACCCTCACAGCTTTAGGAAATAAGCTGTTTTGACTCTGATCATTTTCCCTGGTAGAAGTGGGTCAAGCAGAACACTTCACGGGTGGAAGGGATCTGTGGTAATGCGTCTGGACCTTCTCTGGACTCATGTAGCATAAGCTGTGTCCAGATCTTGTAGACGACATCCCACAATCCTCTGTGCTGACCTCCCCGTGCTAAGTCCTTCCTCTCCTACACTGACACATAAGATGCTTTCTATTGTAGCCCTGTAGAGGTTTTTTGAGTCCGTTTCAGTTTCCTGAGGAAGAAGAGCCGTTGTTGGGCCTTCTTCACCAGATGGGAGGTGAAGGTTTGCTGTGTTTTCCTGCAAAGGCCTGAAATATGAGGCGGTCTGAAGGAAGCAGAGACTCACCAGTCCTCAGTGAGTCTGTTAAATGATTCAGATCGTCGGTGTGCAGCAGGAAACAGCAGTGTGCACGCTCCACCGTTTCTTTCTTCTGAAGCACAAAGGAACATCGTCTTTGTGGTGTGCACACATCTGTGTGTGTGTGTGTGTGTGTGTGGGGGGGGGGGGGGCAGGTTGTGAGCCTGTTTGTTCCTGGGCTAAAAATAAGGTCTTTGTCTCTGGGAAGAGCAGCAGAGCTGCAGCAGGTTGTCAAAGTTCAGATGGCTCCGTTAACGAGGAGTGACATCAGTCGGCTGCAGACGTGGAGGTGAACCAAACTGGGCTTTTCTGAATGATTAGAAAGTTTCTACAGATTAAAATCGCTCCTCTCTAGTTTTCGTTGCTCAAACCTCATCAGTGAAGCATTTATTTTGCCGTAACGTTTTCAATCAGCTCTGTTGGTCCCTGGAGACATTTGCTGATTTGCTGTAATTGCAGAAACTGTTTGGTGGTTTCAACAAATCTGCAGCGTCTGGGAAGTGAAGAAATTTTCCCTCTGCGTTGTGCTGAAGGGGAAGAGTCCTGATAGGCCTGCTTCTGGAACAAAACGCTGCAGCTTCAGGGCTGATTGCCTCATTTCTTTGCTCATTCTGTCGTCCTCTGTCTGAGTCGAGGAGAAAGGCCCATTTTCAGCACCGAGCTCAGAATCTCCAGGGGTGATCCATGTTTGTCCACAGTCACCTTTGAAGAGGTGGAAATTATTTACTGGGTTTTTTAAAACGAGACCACTGATCGCCGTGTGGTCAAGTCTGAAGAAACTAAGCTAACCGAGGTTAAAAAGTCTGCAGCAGGTGTGAGACGCTGCAGAAAACACAGCAGTGCTGCTGAATCAGGGACACAAAGCAGGAGCAGCTGCTCACATTCAAGCCATGACTCCTGAAACCGCCTGGGTTCTGGACCCGTCTCTGCCTACAGGGAGGACGTGGACATTGTCCTCTGTGTTCCCCGGCGGTCGTGAAGGTCCAGAGGGAGCTCTGCCTGTCGCTCCTTCCTGTCTTCAGAGACGGGAGGTTCAGGTCAGATCGATGGATGTTGCAACATCTCAGATGAGAGGAAAATATTCACGAGCCGCATCGATCCTCTCTGCTCTGCTAACAATAGCAGCAGCGGTGTTGACCCGTGGCATGCTGGGTTATATCATTATTGTGCTGCTGAGAAGACAAGCAGGGCGGGGCCACAGTGAGGCCTCCATGGCTGGCCCCTGGGCCCGGACTGTTCCTGCAGCTTCACAGGAGTCCAGGTACGACGCCCAGCATGCAGAAAGCATCAATACTGTGATGAACGGCTTTAATGTCAGGACTGACTTGTTTTCAGGCCTGATGACGCCTCTCCACCTGAACTATCAGATGAGATGATGTTAAAGTTTTACTCTGACCTTCTGACTGAGGCCTGGAGAGTCTGAGGCGGAGCTCCTGGGTTCCTGGTCATCTCTGCTGGATGACCATCCTGGGTGGCTGGCAGCTGCTGAGATGTTCTCCTGCTGGCATCATCTTCCTCTCTGCAGGATGAAGGACTTCAGTCTGGAGATGACCTCTGACCCCTTATAGGTGGATGAGGTCATTGCTGATGTCTTTCCAGCTTGGCGTTAGGATAACAAACTTCTGTTTGCTCAAGGGCAGCAAACTGCCGATAGGTCAGAGATTTCCACCGCCGCTGGCCCGCTGCTGGACTCAGAGTTCCTTTATCCACTTTTTGCCTCCAGTGAAACTTCTCTGGCTGCATCGTGGCTGAGGGACGTTCACACATCTGAGCTGCCAGCAGCGTGACTTTGATCGGCAGGCGGGATGAAGTCATCTGATTGGATGAAGAATGACAGTGCGTTGATTGGCTACAGGTGCAGAGAGCCTTTCAGGAACCAATGAGAGGCCAGCATGAACGGACAGACTCACCTGTCCAAACAAAGAATATCCCTAATTAACTCAGCATGGAATAGGAAGGCAGACACATGTGATGATTTTTATTTATTTTGGCATTTTCTGTCTACACTTAACAGGCGACACGCTAGCGCCCCCTGTGGACCAGCTGATGATGATCAGTCAATGCATGGCGATATACCGGGCTGACACCTTAAACACCACACACACACACACACACACACACACACACACACACACACACACACACACACACACACACACACAGCCTGCATCGCCTGCGCTTGTTCAGCCTTTTTATTTGCAGAAACTGCTCCAGGATCTGAGCGACTTCTCTTTAGAAAATCTCATTTAAATTCTGTGGGTTTAGTCATTAAATAGCAAATATTAATGGAAGGCTGGGAGCGACGTGGCTGCTGCAACCTTCCACTTTCTAAGCAAAGTAACGTCTGGTAATGAGCAGAGCGAGCTCACAGGTCACAGGTGTGACGGTGAAACCTGGAATCCTCACAGATGAGGCAGAAAGCTGGAGTCAGGGTCAAGAGACGGTCGTTCTACATGGTTCCCCATGATGCACCTTCTGCAGCAGATTCTCTTCTGCACAATGACAGCACCAGACATGGAGGTGCAGTTGATGAAGGTATGTTTCTGGAAGAGAGAGCAGAGACTGTGGCCAGTAAGAGTCAGCGCTGTGCCTGAGAGCCTGAGATGACTAACGGCCGACAGCGGAGCCGGGAGGAGAGAAGATGAAGTGTTGGACAGGATGGAGGGATGAGAGGGAGGAGGACAGGAAGGCAGCTGGAAGTGGAGAGCAGAATCAGGCCAGCTCGCTGTAAACACTCCATCCTGGCGCCGTCTATCTCCTAATGGCTCACAAGGGTTTTCCTCTTCGTGTCACTCTCCGCGGTGGAGCTGTTGTCCTCACGGCGAAGTTCAAACGGCAGGATGGAGGAGTGCAGAGGAGGTGGGCTCCTGACGTGGAGCCTGATAAAGACGGGGGGGGGGGGGGGCTGAAGAGGCTGGCAGCAAACCAGACCTTCAGCTCCTCGTATGACTACAGCAGTCTGCTGCTCCACAGGACCTCAGGCCTCCAGCAGCGAGAAGGTCCAAACAAACACATGAGCTGAAGATCCGTCTGCTTCACCACAGCAGATGAGCTGGACCAGCCTTCATCACCCTCCCTGACCTCTGGCCTACTTTTACTCCTTCAGGGCTTTAAAGGCGGTTCCAAACTTTTACTCAATGTTCTCAACTCACAAACCTCGGCGTATTTAATCAGAATGTTAGGTGAGTGGAGCACATTTCTAAGGTGAAAGGAAAGGATTCATGGTTTTCACACGGCGTTGTGGGCTCAGAACTCTGTAGAACCTCCTCAGCAGCAGGTCCACCTGCAGGTCCAGATGAAGGTCCTGCTGCAGGTCTTCTGTTCTCCAGCAGATCTGAACGTCTGCAGATGAAACTTTTCTCCGCTCTTCTCTCTAAATCATCTCCAGCTCAGTTAGGCTGGATGGAGAACATCAGTTTTCTTGTCTGGTCACAGATTCTCAGCTAAACTCAGGTCTGGACTTTGACTAGGCCACTCTAACCCATAAATCCAGCCCATAACATCTCAGGCTGCAGGTTCAGGCTGGTTCTCCTGCTGGAAGGAGAACCTCCACCTCAGTCTCAGGTTCTCCTGCAGCTTCTAAAAGGTTTTCCTTCAGGATGGTCCTGGTTCAGCTGAACCAGGATGTGGCTGAACCAGGATGTGGCTGAACCACATCCTGGTTCAGCCACATCCTGGTTCAGCCACTTCTGTGGCTGAACCAGGATGGTCCTGGTTCAGCCACAGAAGTGTGGAGGGATGACGTTGTCTTGTCATCAGATGGTCCCACCTGAGCTGTGGATCTCTGCAGCTCCCCCAGAGATCCTGCTTCTCTGGTTGATGGTAATGTGTGGGGACACAGCTCAGCATGTGAGGCCGTGTGTAGCTCCACAGGGCGACAGCTGAGCTGATGGAGCCAGAGCTGCTCCCACAGAGAACAATGGAAGGTGCTGCAGGTTCTGTCTCTGTGGGGTTCTAGCTGCCTCCTGTTCTCCACCGCTTACACCAATCTTCATCAGCAGCTTTCAGGGACTCCAGTTATGCAGCCATGACGTCTCCACCCTGCTTTTGCCTTTGCTGTCACAATCATTTCTTCAATGTTTCCTTTTTGTTTCATTTTGAACTCTGGAGGTTCTGTGCAGTTCCTCTCTCTGTTTCTATTAAATCTAAATAAATGTTTCTCTTGTTGCTTTTTAGACGAGGCTCGTCTTTTAATCTAAACTCCCGGCGCCTCAGCAGACACAGCACTGCAGCCTCCAAACGGGCTGGTTAGCTGCAGCGGTGCTGCGGACTCATCCAGCGCTGAAAACCGTCCCCAAAGCTTCTCAACTCTGTTTGCTTCAGTGTTTAAAACGTAGATAGAATTCATTTATTTTCCATTTTGTTTGACTTCTTTGTTCTTCAGCATTTGTTGTAATGCTGAGAATCATCTTAGCAGTTTAAACATGTGAGTCTATAAAAATGCGCAGTTATCCGGGTCATGGCATCAGCAAACTGATGACTTGGCTCAGTTGTTCTGAAAACGTTCCACCACCTATCCAGGAGTCTTTCAGTCCAGAACTGATAAACTCAGCAAAGCCCGGCTGCTTCTGATTTATTCCTCTTTGCTGTCTGAACACGTAGGAATGTAAGGCCAGTTCATCTGAAGTTTATCTGAAGTTTATCTGTCGCACATTTCAATAACCAGATGATTCAAAGCGCTGAACATGAGAAAATAAAACATTGTATAGGAAAGCACTCTGCAGAGGAGCCGTAGCAGCAGGTAAACTAGAACCTAGAACATTAACATTTAAAGGCAATTATCAACAAACAGGTTTTAACTTTGATTTAAAGGAACTCAGAGTTTCTGCTGATTTACAGTTTTCTGGAAGTTTGTTCCAGATCAGTGGAGCATAGGAACTAAATGCTGCTTCTCCATGTCTGGTTCTGGTTCTGGTTCTGGTTCTCCAGAGCAGGCTGGAGCCAGAAGACCTGAGTGGTCTGGAGGGTTGATGCCCTGATAACAAGTCTGTGATGGATTTAGGTGCTAATTCAGGGATTTATAGACTAACAGAAGGATTTTAAAGTCTATTCTCTGAGATCCAGGGAGCCATGGAAGGACTTCAGAACCGGGTCCATGTTCTCTACGTTCTTAGTCTTAGTGAGGACTTCAGAACCGGGTCCATGTTCTCTACGTTCTTAGTCTTGTTTTTATTCAGTTAAAGAACATTTTGTCTCCTCCTGCATTGATTTCTTCTATTTCCTCAGAGGCTGAACTGGTTCATAGTCACCTGGTGACATGGTGATGTAGAGCTGTGTGTCGTCTGCATAGTGATGGTAGCTGATGATGTTTATGATCTGACCTAGAGGAGCATGAAGATCTAGAACAGGAGGAACCCAGGATGGAACCTTGGAGAACCCCACATGTGTATTGAGTCTTCTCAACATTCTCCAGACATCTGGATGAGGTCCTGTTTATCTGGATGAGACGTGGGATTCCTCACAGGAGTGTTGAGAGCTTCAAACTGACCAAAGTAATTATGGTAGAAGAGGTGAAAGATTCATGCTGAGCTCATTAGGCTGTCGGGTCAGAACCTGTTTTTGGTTAATCTGGACGTGGGATTATGAAGCTGCCATAGAGCCAACCTCCTCAGCACGTTGGATCCTCCTGTTACTGAAAGCGCTTCATAAATAAACTTGCCTGTAACGTCTTTTATTGGACTAGATGGTATTGTAGTGTTTTGGCCCTCCATGATCCTCTGGCCTCCACCTGCTCCAGTAGCCCACTGCCCACCAGAACGTTCTGGTTCCCCTGCAAACACTTTATTTAAGGGTTAGCGTCTTGGTTGAGCAGACCGGAGGCAGATCTGTGGCAGATATAACGATGTGTTCAGCATCAGCTTTGAGCGTCTCGTGTTAGATTCATGCTCCAACCTGAAACCAACCGGTTCTCCAGCCCTGCTAGCAGACAGCTTTTTATTACGGAGGCGGAGAATACTCTGCTTTAGTGTTTTAGCAGCAGTGCGTCGCCTTCCTCTGGGCAGCCGACACAGTCATACATCTGCATTTAATAAATGAATTTCTCACCGGGGGAGCCCTCACTCTGCAACGCTTAACAGGTCTACCATCCACACCGTAACTCAAACAGCTGACAATACATTATTAAAACAGTGTGTGATAAAGCAGCATTTAATAGAGATAATTAACATGTCAGGTTTCTGAGTGTGCGCTGAAGCAGAGATTTCAAACATTATACAAGAAAACCGAGCTCCAAACATTGTCAGCAGTGATTTGGCTACTTTTTACAGTGTACGTTTGCATAATTATACAATTAATTTACATTTCAAAGCTCATTTGCAAGAACAGAATATCCTGAAACAACTTTGTGCAGGAAAACCTCTGAAGTTGGAGCAATGGCCCTTAAATGTATGCTGAAAACAGGAGAAATGTGTTTTCCCTGCAGAAATGTCCCTGCTCAGGAATGATATCACACAGGAACCTGCTAACTCAGCTAACATCTCCTGATTGGAAAACCGGTGACATTTTGAATAAATGGTCCTTTAAACATTGTTTAATGCTGCAGAAAGACAATGTGCATTCAGAACCGTTTTACTCTGACTTCAGCAGATTCTTAATTGGCAGGATTTAGTATTCAGCTTGGGCTTCATTGAGAAAAATGCTCTCCTACCATATTAACAGGAGATATGTGTAGTGAGAGCAGCAGTTTCCTTGATGGCCTACGGTCCTGCTGAACGTTGTCTGGCTGGTGTTGGGATGTTTCTCTGTGATTTTAGTAGCAGAAGCTGACGCTGCGGGGCCAGAATGAGGAGACCATGCTCTCCATCCCGGAGGCTACGCCATGGTTCGGTCAGCATGGACTTGGGATTTGCTTCCTGTGCATGTCTGGCTTTTACTCCAGAATAATGTGATGGCTTGTGACATTTTTAACTGGAAAAGAACTGAACAGAAATAATAACGTGATTTTTCTCCAGGAAATGTCTGCAGTTTGTATCCTTGTTGCTCCTAAGAGGTGAATTATCCAGACAGAGAAAACAGCAGATTCTCCTCTATGTGTCACTGCTGGTGTTTTTTCTCTTTGTGATCTGACTCACTGTTAAAGTCACGACTATTCTGCATGTGACACCAAGACAGCCTAGCGCACCCTAGTGGCCAGACAAGATATTTAATTCCCTAGGCCTGCATGGTTGAGCCGGTGGTCCGCCCAGCAAAGGTCAGCAGAGCTGCTGGAAGGGGGACAGGTGGACGTGGTCCTGTTCAGGACTGCTAATGGTCTTATGCTAATAAATGGGGAATGTTCATGCTGAATGGATGACAGTTATCAAAGTTCAGATAGTGTTTGGTCACGGCAGCATGATGTGCTGGTGGAGGCCCAGCGCTGTGTTCCCCTTCACAGCTCTTCTGTTGTTGCTTCTTAGATGTTTAAGATCATCATCTCTCATTTTAACCCTGGAAGTTTTCACATGGTTATTTCATCTGTGAAGGGAAGAAAAAAGCAGAGTCAGTTTTCTGTCTCGGCTGTCTCTCTGATGGACTCGCTGTCGCTGCTGTGCTTATTGCATCGGTCCAACCGCATCCTCCTCTGGTGTTAAAATGTTCATATTTGTGTAGCCGGCGTGGGGCGCACACTACTTTTCTGACTCTGCGTTGTGTAATGAGAACCGTTCAGGTATTCCCAGTCAGCCTACTGATGGCATGTTTATTCTGTACACAGTAAAATAAAACTGTTCAGCAGCAAATAAAACATCCAGCCAACATCAGTCCACCTTCCTCCATAACAGCCACCAATGGTCTGGAAAATTATTGCATGTTCAACATCAGGTATTAACATAAATAATCATAATACATACTTTAAATCAGAACAAAACAGATACAAATAACAGAAACACAGCTCCAGCAAACCTCCACAATGAATAACTAACATGTATAACAAGTTGTACATTGTGAAGACAAAAATATAAAACTCCAAAGCTGAAGAAGAAAGTTCAGTCAATAAAAAATAAGTAACATACCTGTACAGAGGGAATAAAACTGTTCAGCAGCAAATAAAACGTCCAGCCAACATCAGTCCACCTGCCCATGACAGCAAAAAACTAGCATTGCGCAGGAAAAACTGTCAGAAATAGAAATGCTGCCACAGTAAAGTTCTTTCACTCGATAAAAATCATTCCATTCTCCACTAAACAAACACAAACATGTTAGCTTAAAGACTGCTACACATTTTTCTTTATACACCAACTTCTAAACAAAAAACTAACAAGAGCTCCATGAAAACTCAGCTTCCTCCATAACAGCCAATAGCGGTCTGGTAAAGGAGGAAGTGATGTCACCGGTTATACCCGCAAAAATATAACTAAACTTTCTCAAAATAATTACGCAGATTATTTTTCTATAAAATAATAATTCCAAAATAAAACTGAAAGACTATAAATTAATAAAAGATGAAATTACGGATTTATGCTAGAAATAATTTTCTTTCTTCCATGCTACATTTACAAGGAAATTACCTCTATTCTCCTCTTATGAATATCTGTAGCAGAGTATGTCCAACCAGGCCCGCCTGACTGATGATCTCTCTCTGTTCTGCACGTTATCGGTCTGGCTCTGCTCACGTTGAAGGGTAGCGTAAACCAGCCATGTTCTGACCCATTCAGGGCCATTAACATGTTCCTGTGAAGGAGGCTGACCCATAATCTAAGTTCTGCACGCTCTCTGGTATCATTCTGGCTTAAAACCTGTTCTGTTCTGAAAGACCAAAGCTGGGTGGAGTACACAAGTACTTGAGTAAGAGTAGCAATACTCTTACTTGAGTAAAAGCAAGAAATGACTCAAGTTAGAGTAAAAAGTATTTGTTAAGAAAGTGCTCAGTAACTGATCAGAACATCTAATTTAATATAAAATCAGTTGTTATGATTAGATATAAAGAACACATTTTCAATTCAATTCAATTTTATTTATATAGCGCCAATTCATGAAACATGTCATCTCGAGGCACTTTACAAAGTCAAAATCAATCATATTATAAAGATTGGCCAAAAATTTCCTATATAAGGAAACCAGTTGATTGCTTCAAAGTCCCGACAAGCAGCATTCACTCCTGGAGAAGCGTAGAGCTACAGGGAGAGTCGTCTGCATTGTTGATGGCTTTGCAGCAATCCCTCATACTGAGCTGGTAATACCTGCACTGATCAGAGGGAGTACCTCCTTAAACAACTTGGTTGGGATTGGGTCTAACATGCAGGTAGAAGGTTTAAATGAAACTAAAATTTTAGATAGCTCAGAAAGCTCTACTGCTTCTAAACATTTCAGACACTGCACAGGTTCTAAAGATTCCTCCAATGCTGCCTCACTTACTGAGGACGAGGTAATCATGTTTGGGAGGATGCCACTTATTTTATTTTGAATGGAATCAATTTTATTTATGAAGAATCCCATAAAATCATTACTGCTAAGACCTAAGGGAATGGATGGATCAACAGAGCTGTAGCTCTGTAAATTTAGCAACTGTACTGAAGAGAAATCTAGGATTATTTTTATTCTCCTCAATTAATGATGAAAAATATGCTGCTCTAACTCTGCGAAGGGTCTTGTTATACAACAATAGACTGTTCTTCCAGATTAAGTAGGATTCCTCTTGGTGTGTAGAGCACCATTTTCTCTCCAATTTACGAACATTGTGCTTCAAGGAATGCAGCTCTGAATTAAACCAGGGACCCAGCTTCCTGTGAATAATCACCTTGTTTTTCAAGGGAGCTACATTGTCTAATGCAGAACGCAATGAGGAAGTCATACCGTTTACAAAGACATCTATTTGTGAATTGGAAGAAACAACATTGCTGCTATCTGCAGGGTATTTCTGCAATACTGACGATCTTAACAGGGGGACAGACTTTTTAAAGTTTGATGCAGCATTGTCCGATAAAGATCTACTATAATGGAACCCTCTTTTGGGGGTGTGGAACTCTGTTAGATTAAACTCAAATGTTATTAAAAAATGATCAGATAGGACAGGGTTGTGAGAGAATAATTCTTCACAACCCTGTATTTATTCTTCACAATCAATGCCATATGTCAGCACAAGGTCTAAAGTATGAAGCCAAGAGTGCGTCGGTTTATGCACATTTTGAGCAAAACCAATTGAATCTAGGAGAGTTTTAAAGGCTACACTAAGGTTATCACATTCAGTGTCAACATGGATGTTAAAATCACCCACTATAATAACCTTATCAGTGTTTAACACCAAAATCAGATAAGAAGTCTGACAACTGATCCAGAAACTGAGAGTAAGGGCCTGGTGGACGATACAAAACAACAAACAGAAGAGGTTTTATTGCTTTGCAGTTTGGATGAGGGAAACTGAGGGTTAAATGTTCAAAAGAACTGTAATTATTAATTGGCCTGGGACTAATTAATAAATCAGACTGAAAGATAGTTGCCACTCCTCCTCCTCTTCCCACAGATCTAGGAATGTGGAAATTAAATAATTGGAGGGAGTTGACTCATTTATACTAACGTAGTCCTCTTGTAGCCAGGCTTCTGTGAGACAAAATAAATCAATCTGATTATCAGAAATCAATTCATTAACTAATAAAGTCTTTGGAGGGAGAGACCTTATATTTAATAGGCCACATTTAATTGTTTTATTTTTTGGTTCAAGGTAAGCCGTATTGTTTTTATTTTATAGACTAAAATAAAACATTTAATGGAGACAATAACAATTACTAAATAAATTCAGACAGGAGACACACTTTAACACAACAGCAATGGAAGCAATACTTGCAGCAGTTAATGTGTACTCAATGTTGAAATAGTGCAAATGCTTCCAGTAACAATATCGATGGGTTAATGTGTGGTTACTTGACCTCCAAACGGCTCAATCATCTCAGCAGATAGAAAATAACATTAAACCAACAGAGATGCTCAACAAACAGGAGGTCTCACTTTGACATAAACTGTATTTCTGGTGTAAACAGTCAGTTGTTCTTCATTAACTGAACCGGACGGTTTCTGTAACCCACAATTCTTCATTTGAAGTATTTGGAAAGTGTTTTCTAACCATCTTCCTGTTGGGATTATGTGAAAGCATTCTTTAAAAGGATTATCGACGAGGTGATGCTTGACTTAAGCAAAGCTTCAGGCAGATGTGGTGTTTAGTGGCTGCAGAAAGGAAATCAAAGTTCCTTCCTTTGGACATCGATTAGACAGAAGACAAGGTCCAACCAAAGAGCAACGGGCTGACAGGTCCGTCTGTTATCAGATCAATGTGACCTTCTCGTCTGGAAAAAAGCAAACATGTGAAACAGTTTCACTTTCTCACTTATAAAAATGGGACTTTTTCAATTAGAGTCTCTCTGGTGATTTGGTTTAACTGCGTTTCTGCTGCCGTCGCTGAGAACTTTAGTCTCTAACTGCAAATTGCATTTTAAAAATCATTAAGACTCCTCCAGCAAATTGGTTTAAATCAGTGCATTAAATGTCAGAGATGAGGGTGAAAGCTTTCTGTCTGGCTGGCTTTATGTCAGGATGGCTTCCCTGATCGGCCTCCTGCAGCCAAAATGTTTAAAGCTGCGTCTGAAAACAAGTAAAACACCAGAACGTCATTATACCGCGCGCACACACACACACACACACACACACAGGAGGAGGGGGGGGGGGGGCGTGACGGCAAACACTCAGACATAATTAGCTGCTTGGGTTCAGGACATGATAGCAGAGACGCGCTGATGAAAGGAGAGCTGTGAGAGAAAACCACTTTTCATTTTCATCACAGTCCGGCTTTATAGGAGCATTGAGGACTAGCTGTCATTTACAAGCTGGATGAGCAACGACACACCGATACAATCAGGTCACGCTTCTGCTGAGCCTCACTAAAGTATTAAACCCCCTGGAGTTTACCTTAGCCCCAGACTTCAGGGTTTTTCATCAGGATTCTGTGTGACGGACCAGAGCATGAAGAGTAAACATCAGGATACTCTGATTTCCACAACCTCCAACAAACCTGAAACATGTAGGGTGCGTTTTCTTTATCTCTGCCTATGTGGCCTGCAGGAGGCTGGTGCAGCTGCAGAGCCACATGAAGGTGACCCTTCATCCTTCCTGAACAGAGCAGCAGATATGTGGAGAACCGAGCTGCTCTGCGTCTGGCCTCTGACGTTGAGATTCTGTCTCAAGCGTCAGACGCTGCTGCTCATAGCATTCATTGCTAAATGCTGTGTGGTTGAGGAACTCTCGCTGTATCTCCATTTGCTAATTATTTGTCAAATGGTAGATGTGCAAGCAAAGCTGTGGTCTGTCATCAGAATATTTAAACATCACAAAAGGTGTGTTACAGGGACCTATCCTGGCAGGGCTGCTGCTCGCCTTGCGCTCTAAGCGCAGACCAGGTCCAAAAAGTGAAGGAGCATGTGGGTCAATCACACATTTAAGACATTAACAGCATTGAAAGTTCAGCTAATGCACGTTTACCTTGCCTAGTTGAAAGGTTTTCTCTTTTTTTATGATTTGTGGTGTCAGGAGCATTCTGGGCATGCTCAGTAAGTCAGCACTGTCTGACCCTGACAGAAAGAGTAAATGGACATTATTCTGTTCCTAATATTTGATACAGTTTAAAGGCATACTATGCAACATTTTTCAGTTAATTAATGTGTTCCATACCGTTTGGATGATTAAATGAGTCATTTCAGGTCGAACAAAGGTTTTCTCAGCCGCCCTGGTGGTCTGTGGGGGAAATACCGTACTTGCAATAGCGTACCGCGAGCGAGCTATTTTTAGAAACGTAACGTCACGATGACGTCACATCACGTGGTACGCAGTGGGGCAAACTTGCATAGTCCGCTGCTGTTTCGCTGTAAAAGAGACGTGCGTTACCCTTGGTTTTACTCGTTAAAACGACTGCTTTTTCCAAATCTAAGACCATGGTTTTTAAACATTGTTGCTATGGAACGTGCAACAGCGACTCGAGGTACGCTGATCGGCCGCATATGAAGGATGTTTTCTTCAAGACTGCCAAGGAGAAATGTGTGCGCTGGGTACACCGGGGCGGTCGGCCTACACAACAGTTCAACCCGGAAAAAGTTACCAAATTCACCTACATATGTAGCAAGCATTTTGTTGGAGGAAAGGGCCCAACCGAAGAACATCCTGACCCAATTCCAGCGACATCAAGTAGTGAACAGGTAAGAGTATTTTGGTGGCCGACATGTTAATATTGAAGCGCCTGCTACCATGATAGCATATAGGCTATCATGGTAGCAGGCGCTAACTTTATACCCTACTACCAGGATAGCTTACTCAAAAACATTTCAAATAAGACAAACATTAAACATATACCGATCCCTTTGACGGTGATTACAAACAAAAAAACGGCCAACGACACCATGACCGCCGCGCAGGAAAAAAAAACAAAGCTTACCGTTCGACCAACTCGGCCCGTTTTCCGTTTTTTTTAAGCCCTCGACACTCAAGCCATCGTTTGAGCTGAAGGTTGGTGTGTTCTTCGACAGTCCGGCCAGTAATCCGTGTGCCTGGGACATCGTCTTGGGAAAGTTTAATGGCTGTTAAGTCGGTCATATCGCTGTTTCTGTTGCGCGTGTAATAGCTGGTTGCTACGGGCGTTCTCTATCTGTATGTCCTACCTAAGCGGCAAAAGGGGCGTTGCTCTTGAGACGGTGACGTCACGTGCGCGGTACGCTATTGCAGGAGCCCTCGGCCCGCACCCACAGGCTCAGAAGTCTCGTGCAAGACCGCGAGAGTCGGTCTTGCTTTACGGTGAAAACTCCATGTGTTTTTGCCCTGCCATTCACTACATGCACGTGCGAAAGCAACAACAAAGAACCTCGTGTTAACGTCAAATAAACAGCATATCGAGTTGTTATTATTATTATTATTATTATTATTAATTAATTAATTTATTTTATTTATTTATTTTTTTATGTCGGCGAGGCGGTAGCGTGAGTTTGGCGACCGCCTCACCAATATAACGCTGTGGGATACCCTGATGTTCATACTTTCACTGTGTTAGTCATTGTTTTTACTGCCGTTTTTTCGACTTTTCGTTGCATTCGCCTGTCTGCTAAGCTCAAAACAACCACGCCTGGCTTGACGGAGAAACCAGAACAGCTGAGCATCTTTATGACAGTGCACTTTTACTTTCGCCCTCTGGGGGGAGCCTCGCTGGAAAATCAACCCCGGTTGCATAGTATACCTTTAAGAAGTTTAACTTATAATAGAAACAAACTAGACTAGAAAATTTCTGAAGAAATTTAGCAAGGCACCTGCCTCGTGGTGCGTACCGCACCGTCAAAAATAGCAACAGGAAGTAATACTGCGAATTTCAGGTTCTTACGGTCTTCACAGCCCCCGCAGCGGCCGTCAAAAGGTGGCATGTTAGGTCAATAAAGCATGTCACTGACCTCCTAGGAGCCTCTTGGTAGCAGCGCTGTCATGGAGACTCACTGACAGCTGCAGCCCTGTGTTACTCATCATTATCTTTATCATGTGCGGTACTGAGTGGAATGTGTGATTTTAGTGTCTTTGAAGCATTTCTGCAGCATGTAGCAGAGACAAAAAGGGGTTAGAATGAATGTTTGACACCTCATAAAATAGACATGCTTTATCCGACATGGCCCAGATTTGTTGTGGAGCTTTCTCTCTAAAGGAAGTACAGTCTCTGTCAAGGATAAGTTGGTAGGACCTTTCTACAGCTATTTCCGGTTAGCAACATGCTAACCATTAGCCGCTAACATGGTTGTGGTCAGTATCACCGGGTGATGGTACTCTGTTAGTTTGGTCCAAATCCTGTACTGAAAAGTGCCTCAAAAAGGGTGCAAATACTTAATGTCACCAAAGGTCACCAAAGTGCATGGCTCAGATCAGCCTCCTTTAGCAACTCAGCCTCACCACATCTGGGCCCAGAACTCAATATTTGACCAGAGGGGGGGATTATGTGAAAGGGGGGGGGGGTCGTGTATGGGCATCCTGCCAGGTCCTGTTGGAGTTAGAGGCCCAATAGGAAAGCATGTGAAATCCAAAAGGGAACAGAAATGTGAGACATGCCTGATAATCACTGGAAAATTTGTAAATGTTAAGAGGAAGTGACTGTGCGAATTTCAAATTCCTACATTCATCAGAGCCACTGCAGTGGGTGTCCAAAGTTGCCATTCTATCCCAATGGCACATGTCCCTGACCTGTAGTAACCTCTGGCCAGCAGAGCTCTGTTGTCATGGAAACTCACTCACACCTCTGCTGCACACATGCAGACACTTTGGGTCAGAGTCTGTCTGGAATAGAATGGAAGACTTTGCCTCGAACCACACTCGATATTTCGTGAACCGTAAATGGTAGAGACGTAATTCTTTCTGCGTGTATTTCGTAACGGATAGGGGAACAAGACAAACTATCGGTTTTTGCTAGAAATATTTTAATAAAGGCGCAAAAGTATGATATAAAGAGGAGTTTTAATGAAAATGCAAAAATCCTCTAAAAAGGGTCCAGAACAAATAGCTGTAGCTGAAGAAGTATAAGATATTTCAAAATAATTCTTTCACCGTGAGTATCAGCAGGCTTTTGAGGACTATGGTGCTTATTTTTATGTTTGTACAAAAATTGGTGTAGGCACAGCGACGATGTAAAAAAGTGGATCATGTGGAAGTATGCAGGTACAAAGCGTTTTCAGGATTTTGCACATTAGCTACTCCCGAACAAATTGTTCCTGCGGCAAAACCATAACAGTTATCCACAAAATTCCTTTTTTGTGTTTGCCAGAAGGGTTGGGACATTCATGTGTGAAAGTCTCATGCCTATACATGAAACGGTTTAGGAGTAGCGACGATGCGAAAACATGTGTTGCTTTGGATTTTCAGGTGTCATTTTTCACAACGGCTCCATAGGAAAGGAATGAGGAGGGTTTTAAGTTTGTTTTGGTCTGTGGGGATTTGTGAAAAATCTATAAATCCTACACCAATGAGGGTTACATTTCCTGAATCCAGACAAAAATACCTACATTTGATGTATAATTTGTGTACGTAGAGTGAAAATTGAGTGAGTAGGCTGAAGTTCTTTGGAGTTGTGAAATCTTTGAAAATGCCAGAGTGGGCCACTCTTGCAGTTGAAGAATTCCGTCATTGACTTTCATTATAAACGATGATTCCGCTGATTTTTGGACATGAGCTTTGAGGAGTAACTGCAAGAAAACTATAAAAGATATCCACATCCCGTTTTCACTTCTCAGTAGTTCAAAGATATATCTACCAACTGGAAGTTAAACGGTGTTCGTACCTGAAAGCATGATGATACAGAACAGCGTTGATAATGGTCTTTCGAGGCTTTTTTCGAGGCTTTCTCTGTACCTGACGCCATTCATTTCCTATGGAAGTAGTTTTTCGCTAATTGCGTTGCCATGGTAACTCGAAACCCCAATAAAAGTAATAGCACACCATTCCCGACCAAGCCGGATGTTTTGAAACCTATATTGTTTGGGTGCACTCTATGGTTTGGGCCGCATTAATTTCCGAAAATGTTTTAAGGTGCATAGTAATAGGTGCCTCCAATACATTTGCTATTGCAGGCGCCATAATCAATCTCCTGAGGATCCGTTTTTTTCCTGGTGTGGCCAGTGTGTGCTACCCAGCGTGGGCAGAGCGCTTATTTTAGGTCCAACTCTGTTTTTAATTAATCAGGGTCTGTGAATGCGTTATTGATGCTAGGATCCAGTTTTATGCTGATGACTCTGTGCTTTACTGCAACTACTCAGGTGTCAGCAGTCTGCTTTTAACTTTATTTATCTGCCTTGCTTCATCTGAGATTAGTCCTAAATGCTGCTGGGTCAAAGCTCCACCAACTCTCCCTTCCCTTAAAACCACGACAGGTCCACCAGTGCAGTTAGTGGAGACTTACAGGCAGCTTGGCCCAGAAACTGACACCAAGCTTTCATTTAATAAAGCTAGTGAGATCTTCTGCTGTTAATCCGAAACAGAACAAAAAAAAAACAAACGTGCAGAGAGACGCTTTTAGTAGCTTCTGTCACTGACTGGATGACAGGTTTAAACTGCAGGAGGAGGAAAGCTGAAGACAGGAAAATGTAGCAGAAAGAGAGACTAATGGCTGCCGTACTTTCCTATTTCACCAGACATTTGGATGAAAGGCAGGCAGCAGCACATGTTTAGGTTTTCTCATCAATCATCTGAAAAGCAGCCGTCGAGGTGAAGAGCAGCTTCTGTTGGTGTCCTGATGGTCCCCTAGAGTCTCTCACTACCTTCAGACATGTTGCTGTTTCCTCTGACAGCAGCAACCACAACTTTTGTCTTATTTCAATTTGATTCTGTTTACTGCTTCAATTCACAACTGAAATCATCTGAAGGCTCTTTCCAAGCTCAACCAGATCATCCAGGCAGTTTGGGTCAGTTTCTCTCTAAGGAACCCAGCAGGTTGCTTCCAGTCATTGACATAAAGCTTTCATTCCTGGATGAGCCTGGAGTCACAGTGGACAATCACTGGCATAAATCAGTCCTTCAGAACAGGACCCAAGGCTTTCTTGGAGCTTTTGGGCACTTCCTGCACATTTGCAGTCCTGATACTCGTTTTAAAGAATCTTTTACTTTTCTGTGTTTAAACTTTAAAATAACTAACGAGTTTGAGATCACCTGGGTTCATGCCAGCAGGTGCAATCGTTGATTTTAATGTATGTAAAGAGGGAGCTTGTGGAGCTTGTTTCATCAGAAAGCAGTTGTGGGATCAGCTGGAGGTCCTGAGGAGGAGAAGCTGATGACTCTGCTCAGATGAGACGCAGCTCAACACGCTCTGGGCTGTTTTAATGTTCCGCCTCCTCTCCTCTGTCCAGGTGGAACGCAGCAGACAGACTTCCTGCAGGTTAGCTGTCAGGCTGCGGTCTGACAGTGAACTGAGTCGCCTCCAGCGCCATGAATTCCCCCAAATCACGGATATAATGAGGCGTTTGCGGCGCTGCGCTAACAGGCACAGTGTGCAGAAGCTTCCTAAGGCCTGAAGCGCCAATTTGAATACAAAGCAGAGGAATAAAGGAGGAGTCACCTCGCTGCACACCTCCACCATCATCTGTCTGTCACAGCTTCTCCACGCCGTGACTGAGCTTCCTGACTTCCACCTCCAGCTATTTTCGTTTCTGCAGCTGCTGTTTCTGCTGAGAGGCGCCATTATTTACAGCAGCGCACACACGCCGTGGCGCTGAACACACACGGTCCGCAGGAAGAAGCAGATTATGCTAATCTGGACCACAGAGGTGGGAGCAGCTGATTTCAGACAACATGACATTGACTTCCAGCAAACCAAATCCTCCTAATAGGCTGCCTACTGGAGCATTCTGGGCATGCTCAGTAGGTCAGCACGGGGTCTGACCCTGACAGAAAGAGTAAATGGACATTATTCTGTTTCTAATATATGATACAGTTTGAGAAGTTTAACTTATAATAGAAACAAATGATTTTCTTCATTTCCGTTAGTTGTCAGGATCTCCGGGGATTTAAAACAAGTTTAACTGGACATAATTCCCCTGACTTCTAAACCCAAACCTGACAGTAATTAACTGGCTACAAGCTTCAGGAACGTTCTTCTAAATTTACAGGAAGCTTTGGATGCCTTTAGGGATTTTTGTTCATAACTGAAGACGAAGGAAAAGATTCATGGCTTTTATGTTTTTCACAAATAAGATCTAAAAAGTGTGGCATCCGTTTAGATTTAGTCCGTTTAGGACCAGAACTCTGTAGAAGCTCCTCAGGCTGCAGGTCTCCACCAGATGGAAACTTCTCTCTAAAACATCTCCAGCTCAGTCAGGCTGGAGAACATCTGAGAACTTCAGCTTTCTAGTCTTACCAGAGATTCTCAGCTGGATTCAGGTCTGGACTTGGACTAGGTCATTCTAAGACATGGATCTGATCCAAACCATGCCATAATATCTCAGGCTGCAGGTTCAGGCTGGTTCTCCTGCTGGAAGGAAAACCTCAGCGTCAGTTTCAGGTCTCCTGCAGCTTCTACCAGGTTCTCCTCCAGGATGGTCCTGGTTCAGCTCCATCCATCCTCCAGCAGCTCTTGCCTGCTTCCACCAGCATGATGCTGCCACCACCGTGCTTCCCTGTGGTGTCTTCAGGGTGATGGTTGTCCTCCAGCACCACCTCCTGCTGTAGTATGGACAAACTGTTTTTGACTTCCATCTAACAAAAGCTTTTCTCTGCCTGCTCTTCCACAAAGGTCAGATTTTTGGAGTCAACCACTAAGATTTACTGTAGACAGATTCTCCCTCCTGAGCTGCTGGTCTCTGCAGCTCCTCCAGAGCCACCATGGTCCTCCTGCTCCTCTGATCAATGTTCTCCTGGTCCAGCCTGTCAGTCCAGGTGGACGTCCATGTCCTGGTAGGTCTGCAGGCTTTGAAGATGTTGTTGTAGAACCTGACCCTGCTTTAGACTAGACCAGAACTTCCTCCCTGACCCGTCTGCTGGTTCCTTGGTCTTCATGGTGCAGCTTGTTCTCTAATGTTGTCTGAAGAACCTTTGGGGCCAGAACCAGAGCAGCTGCATTTGAACTCAGAGACTTTAAAACTTAATTAATGTTCATGATTTAACGCTGACTAAGGTCAGAGGGCGTGAATGCGCTGCATGTTCCCTGATTGAAGTTAGGAACAATCTGACCAAACCTGGATACTATGAGGCTGAAGATGTTGATGTTCCTGTTCTGAACCACATGGAGCCTAAATAAAAGAGTCCTGGAGATGTTTATGACTGAAGTCTGGAGCACAGAGATAAGGAAAGCAGTCAGCTGTGCATGACAGGATGCGACCCAAATGGATGACGGCCTGCGTTGCCACAGGTCCTGATCCTCACAGGATGAGGAACAATCTGGACAGAAGAGAATATTATGAATGGTAGAAAACGTTCTTCCTCTGGAGGAGGGACTGAAAGCACCACAGGCTCCACCTCCGGCCCCTTTAGAACCTGTAATGTGAGACGTTATGAAATATGTACGCTCAGCATCTTTTTCAAGGTCAACGGAGGGGGCGTCGCACCACCAACCCGAGCCTTCAACCTTAATTATGGACGGATTTTTTGGTGAATGGATGTTCTTAGAAATAATTGGCAGAGTTTTAAACTTGACCCCCACCCTAAAGATCTGGAGCTAGGCCCCTATTGGCTATCTCTGGTACTACACATTAAAGCTCTTTTAAGAAATTGTACCTGAATACATTTTTGTCTGGTTAAAGATAATATTAATAATAATAATAATGATTTTACACAATGTATTACGAGTTAAGAGACGTAATCTGATGACAACTGACTGAACGATCGAGTCGAGGCTTTCTGGGAGAACCGACACGTCTTTCTCTGCAGAACGAGGGGCGGAGCCGCTGCTCAGCAGCTCCTCCAGTGCCGTAAACGACAGCAGATGTAGAGAGAACACGGCAGGGAGGGAGAACATGATTTAGCCGAGGCGGAGCCATTTCTGTCACAGAACATGGAGAACTGTCCCTCCATGTTTCCTCCGGAGGACGGAGAACGAGCCTGGGGCGCATTTAGTGTCCAGGGTTCTCCAGGGAAAGACCTGAAGTTCAACCTAAACTGTTCTGCTTTAATGCAGAATCAGGTGTGGCTCCTTTAAGAAGAATAACCTGCATTGTACTGCATTAATGAGACTGCATTAGATATTTCTCATAATTTCCAGGCTTTTAACATAATTTTCCTGTGAGATTGGGTAAAACATCATAAATGGCTCTGATGCACTTTGTCCTGTGTGTTTTAGAGTCTGAAGTATCAGCTGGACTGAGCAGGGAAAGTAGAGATAGATGGTGTTTTAGTGATGAGGCGGCGGCCGGGAGACAGCTTTGGGGGCTCAGAGACCCTCAACCAAACGAGTTTTTGAGGAAGAGAAGCAGAGCATAAGAAAGCTGCAGACTTCTCTGTTCTTCCTCATGGGGGGTGAGAGTAGGGGAGGCGTGAAGGTCAGAAGGCCAAGATGGGAAGAATACAGATCTAAGGAGATGGGAAGGATGAGACAGCTGAAGGTCAAAGAGGATGGAGGAGGGAAGAAAGGCAGCAGAGGAGATAAGAACAAGACAGAGTGGAAACAAAGGAGCAGTGTGGAGGAAAGGAAGGAGGAGGAGGAAGCATGACGGATCAGTTCTAGATGATAATCAGAACACATCATGATCCTGCTGAGGACAGATGTCTCTGTGTTTCCTCTGGAGGCCAGCCTCTGCTCACAGAGCAAGATGGAGGCTGGAGGACTTCCCTGCTTCCTGTGCCAGTACGGTTAGCCTAGCGCTGAGCCACAGAGTTTTACATGAGCTTCAGTCAACAAGAGGACCTCAGAACTGCTAAGTGTCCATTAATCAAGCAGGTCACATCTGTCTCAGTGCTTTTCTGCAAATCACGCCTAAAGTAATCAGGAGGAGGCTGTGCTGAGTCAGGGTGTTAAATGATTACCTTTGACCCCCTGCTTTTCAAATGTCATCACTTTAGAAATTCAGCCTGTTGGGAAGTTCTGATAAAAGTTGACTAAATGTGAGCAGGAACTCATGGGTGGAGGCTGTAGAATGTGGTTAAACGTGTTTGTCCTCAGCAGTTGAGCGGTTTGTGTGGATGAGGTAGGTGGGACCTGGACGGATGGAGCTGAGACGCTTCCTCTGACTGATAAACCCTGTGGCTGCGCGTCTCCCGCCGTGAAGCCGGTCAGGAGGGCTTATCTTGTCAGACATGGAGCCAGAAGCTGTTCTGGGTTCAGCCTGCAGCCGTAGAGCTCAGATCTACAGGAACATTTATCTGAGTAAACAAACCTTGTCATGGACGGTGATGAATGTCACGGACACACTGTGTTGAACACGTATATCTGCCAGCAGACACTCTCTTTCTGCGACATGTTCTCACACACTCCTGGACACTGACTGACGCTGACAAATGGCAGCTTCTCCGCCTCAATGCGCCACCGAAAGCAGCGCTGTGTTTGCTTTTTGGGGGCGTTGCCGCAGGAAGCAGTTTTGCAGCTGAAACTGAGATTGAGTTTCCTCTTGGACAGCGTGACAGATAACAAGGCAGCAGCAATCAAACCCTGACAGCATCAAACGCTCCGCCATCAGTCAGGACTGACGGCTGACTGCAGGCTGACGGAGGATTTATGGCCTACCCACAGAAACAAGGACACAGAGAAAGCTGCAGGAACATGTGGGGAAGAGTGCATCCAGATCTCCTTCCCTCATTGGCTGAAATTCATTCAGCGGTCCATCGTTCCATAACTTCTAAAATCCCTAGAGGCTAATATGCAGAGTGCATATATTAACCGTCTGAGCTCTCTTTTATCATCTAGACCTAAAACTGGCTCAGAGTTTATCAGCTCAGCCGTTTCCCTCTTTGATGCAGCCACTAAAGCAGATGCTGCCGTTATCCTTTTACTTTTCTCCCACATGGAAAGTACTCCTGGGTCAGTGCTGCTGGGCTCCTCCTGTCTCTCTGTCTTCTGTTCAACAGATTATTCTAAATCTTCCTCCGGGTCCAAATAACAGCCTCTGCAGACAGGTGGCGCTCCAGCTGTCACCAGTCAGTCAAACATTTCACTGATCTTCTCTAAGCCCCAGTGGGTGGAAGCAGATCATCCTCTATTACCATGTAACATAGAAAGTACTCCTGGATCAATGTGAGCTTCTGAGCTTTCTGTGTCTCTGCTCTGTCTTCTCTACCATAGAAAGTACTCCTGGGTCAATGTGAGCTTCTGAGCTTTCTGTGTCTCTGCTCTGTCTTCTCTAACATAGAAAGTACTCCTGGGTCAATGAGAGCTTCTGTGCTTTCTGTGTCTCTGCTCTGTCTTCTCTAACATAGAAAGTACTCCTGGGTCAATGTGAGCTTCTGTGCTTTCTGTGTCTCTGCTCTGTCTTCTCTAACATAGAAAGTACTCCTGGGTCAATGTGAGCTTCTGAGCTTTCTGTGTCTCTGCTCTGTCTTCTCTACCATAGAAAGTACTCCTGGGTCAATGTGAGCTTCTGAGCTTTCTGTGTCTCTGCTCTGTCTTCTCTAACATAGAAAGTACTCCTGGGTCAATGTGAGCTTCTGAGCTTTCTGTGTCTCTGCTCTGTCTTCTCTACCATAGAAAGTACTCCTGGGTCAATGAGAGCTTCTGTGCTTTCTGTGTCTCTGCTCTGTCTTCTCTAACATAGAAAGTACTCCTGGGTCAATGTGAGCTTCTGAGCTTTCTGTGTCTCTGCTCTGTCTTCTCTACCATAGAAAGTACTCCTGGGTCAATGTGAGCTTCTGAGCTTTCTGTGTCTCTGCTCTGTCTTCTCTAACATAGAAAGTACTCCTGGGTCAATGTGAGCTTCTGTGCTTTCTGTGTCTCTGCTCTGTCTTCTCTAAGCCCCAGTGGGTGGAGGCAGATGAGCGTTCACACTGAGCCTGGTTCTGGTTCTGCTGGAGGTTCTCCTCCCTGTTAAAGGGGAGTTTTCCTCTCCACTGTCGCTTCATGCATGCTCAGTATGAGGGATTGCTGCAAAGCCATCAACAATGCAGACGACTGTCCACTGTGGCTCTACGCTCTTTCAGGAGGAGTGAATGCTGCTTGGAGAGACTTGATGCAACCTGCTGGGTTTCCTTAGAGAGGAAACTTTCTCACCAACCTGTATAATCTCACCTAATCTGTATAATATGATTGCATTTAACTTTGTAAAGTGCCTTAAGATGAAATGCTTCAGGAATTGGTGCTATATAAATAAAATTGAATTGAATTAAATTGGATTTAATCAGACTGAAAAAATGGCCGCCAGTTGATGGAGTTTACAGAAACCCTCCTCGCTCGTCTTCATTAAGACACTTAGCAGCTAACGTTGAGAGACTCATGGTTGTGTCACATGATCAGATGAGCCTAATCTGATTGGCTAAAAGCTGCTCGACTCCATCTAGTGCTAATTGCTCTGGCTTGAGTCACCAGAAGGTCGAGACGCTTGCAGGCAAATTTCTGCAGATATAAATTTTGTAAAATAAAAAAAATAATCACATAATTGATTTTAGGTTGTAAATTTAATGTCTAAAAAAGTCTGATTCTATTGTTCTTCCATGGTCTGAGTTAATGACTCCATGCAGCCTGGAGGGTTTGCTCAGAAAGCTTTCAGCCAGCCTGTCTGGAGCATCCGGTAGAGCCGACCTTGTTAACAGCTTGAGATCTGAACCAGAACCAGAATCAACTTTATTTGCTAAGTCTGAGGACACAAACAAGGAATCTGACTTTGGATTGCAACGTTTGCATCGTACAACGTCCTCCAACTCCCACCTGTCCATGGCGGTCAGCTGCAGCACGCTGCCGTCTTCAGGACACAATGCGTCCAGCTTCAGCCGAGCATCAGCTGGTCCACAGCAACCCGGGTCAGGGAGACGTTGTTAACTGGCCAGCAGTGCTTCTTAGTAATGTTACTGCAGTAAGTCAAAGGTACAGGGCAGTAAACTACTCCTAAAACTACATTTTGTTGCTCAAAACTAGTAAAAGTAGTTACACCCAACTTCATAAATAAACAGAATTGAGCTGAACTGGCTGAATATATTTAGCTTTAACCCAGATTGTGATTCTGAATTATTTCCTGTAAATGTGAGAAGTGTTGAGTCAACAGTTTTTCACATGCAGCAAACGGTAACGAGTTCTCATACTTCTCATTACTTGTCCATCCGTGGCTCTGATGCCAGCAGAAGGAGCTCCTGCTGCGACAGGAGTGTCTATCAGGGCTTTAGCGTGCAGCCTGGACAGCATGTGGCTGATTTAAGAGGCCGCTAGGTTCTATTTACACATCTCAGCGTCTCCTAGTTCATCAGGGTTCTCTCTGGGTACTCCAGCTTCCTCCAACAGCCACATGCATTTTGTGTTGTCCCTCTCACTGTGATGAAGGAAAAGAAAGAGAAGCTGACGAGGCAGCGAGGATTAAAGGTGCTGAAGGAGTTTCAGTGCTGGGCCAGAACCATGCGCTGCAGAACCATACAGAACCATACAGGACCATACAGGACCATACAGGACCATACAGAAAAAAAGCATATCGATAACATAGAAATCATGTTGATCGATCTTATCATCGATAATTATTAACAAATACAAAACATTTATTTTAAGTGCAGCCTTGGCCATTTTATCCTGGTGTTTAGTGACCTATTTTAGAAACAGACACACAAACACTGAATTCAAACTCAACCATTTATTCAACCAACCATTTACCAAAAAAAAAAAAAAACACGCGCTCTCTGAGCTCTTTGAAGGGGCGGGGCTTGGTGACAGAGCAATCCTGGGTCTGCGTTGTGATTGGTTGGAAGAATGTAATGATTGTAACATTAACCTGCATGGCTAAAATGCATAAGGGAGGAAAGCTTTTATTCTATTGAACTTTTTATTGACCCTTTTTTCTATCATCGATATACGTCTGGCGATGGATATTTATCGTTACTGAATTATAGTCCAGCCCTAACGAGTACCAAGGTCGTCCAGAGGTGAAAGGACGGTTTGATGAGGGAAAGGGTCGGTTAACGAGGAGAAGAGAGGAAGTCCTGCTGTGCTGGTCTGGAATCCTTCAGCCTGCAGCCGATTACAGTAAATCAGTCTGCTGAGGCTTCGTTCCCTCCGGCCCAAAACAGACCGCACCAATCACAGCGCAGGAGGCGGGACTTTACCATGCGTCACTCTCAGCAGCACTATTACCCATAATGCAACAGCGCTTTTCTGCTAATTATGGAGATTTTTGTTGCTTGGTGCCTTGGAAGACTAAGAAAGTGTGAGTAAAACATGCATCCTCTGATAAAAGCTGCAAATCATCGTTCACTGGAGAGTGTGACATGTTTCATGGACTACAAATTAAAAATCAGAGCGTCGCTTGGAGTTTTTACGTCCATCTGCAGTTATCTGCTTGGTTCTAACCGGTCGTACCGCCTTCCCAGCTCATTGTCAGGCTAGGACTCTGTGGCCCTAACAGGAAGTCTGGGATGAAGTCAGGCTTTCCTGCCACTGACCAACATTATAGGGAACAAAGGAGTGGAAGAGATGGAGGCAGATGATTGGCTGATTCGCCCTTAAAGGAGCAGCTGCTCCAATTTAAAAGAAGAAGAAGAAATCCGACTCATAATGTCTTGTTTTCTTCCTGCTGTTTAACAGATCTTAGTAAATCTCTTTAAGCATCTTTTGTCTGCAGGGCTTGTTTCTGTGTGCTTGTAATATCACATTGTGACTCAGATCAGACTGTGACAGGATTAATTTAAATAATCTCCTCCCTTTGTCATTAGCCTAAGAACCCACAGGGCCTGGGAGTGAAGCTTTGGCCTGTGGAAATGGTCAGTGGATTACCCGATTAGTCAGCAGATTAACGCAGGCTCGCTGCATGTATATGTCAGATCCATGCCGGATCAGGGCTAAGCTTCATTAGGTGCAGAGTATCACTTTTGCAGCTGATGCAGCTGATGCCCACTGAGCTACCTGAGCCGCTCCCCTGGAGATCAGAAGCATGAGCGTCTGCAGCAGCGTGGATGTGGAGGTCCACGCAGACGGATGAAGCGCTGCGGGTGAATTCATGTTGACTCCTGGGTTTCCTGACTGCGCAGCCATCAGCGCTGTTTGTTCCACCTGTGTGTGCCGCAGAGCATCTACAGTAAATCAGGCATTATCAGCTAATCATGTTCCCCAGCATGCTCGCTCCGTTGCAGATGGTGACTGAGGGAAAGATGGTGGCTGTCAGTCACTCAGGAGTGCTGGAAGTCTTCTCTTAGTGGGAACACGTGTTTCATGGCGTCTGACGCTCAGCTCTGCTTTAAAAACTCCTGAAGGGGAATCAGGAGGGTCCAGTTTTCTGCCCTCAACTCTCCGTCTGCTCAGATGTTTGGTGACAGACGTTCATGTCCAGCATTTCCAGTTTAGTCATGATTTATGGAGGTGAACAGCCTCCACTTTCTTTGCTGGATTAATTTAAAGTGTCTTCCTGCGACAGGACGGAGTTAACCACCAACACCCGATCCTTCCTGATTTCTATCTGCAAAGAGGACAAAGTCCAGAGACACAACGCTCCCCAGCGCCACCCAGTGGCCGCCCACTGCTCCCCAAGGGACAGAGGACACGTCTCACTGGAATGGACAAAACAGATTATTATGAATATTGTTTTATGTGTGTGATAAATAGATCTATGTACTTTGTAGGGATGGATGGAAAGGTGCATTTTAATCTAAGCAGTCTCAGTCCAGCTCTCTTTGTGTTCGTTAGTCTTCCTGCTCCCAGCGGATTGGCTCACCTGGTTACTCCGTCCTTCTCCACCCTCGCCCTAAGCTGCCTGGTTTGAGTTGCTCTCCGCTGGGTTCTCCTGGTACTCTCACCACGTCCATGTGCTGCTCGCCTCACACCAGTCCCTGCATGTCTCTGCCTCTGGTCAAGCTTCGGGTTCTGCTTACATTTGGGTCTGACTAAAAACCCAACATGAGCTGGGAGCCTGCAGACATCTATGGGATGGAAAGCAGAAGACAGCATCAGCTGCAGCAATAGCTCCTGCAGTTGCTGCGTCTGTGAGGGAGAGATGGGCGGATGATGAGGATGGAGAAGATGGAGGTATCGTAGCAGCAGTGAAGCCTCCAGGACAGAAAGATCAGGCCAGAAGCAGCTTCTGTAAGGAGAGAAGAGAAGGAGGGCCTGTGTCCACCTTCAATGGTCTGTGACCACGAGTCATGATGAAGTTAATCCTGAGCTCGTATTTTCAGTTTTCTCCAACAAAGCCCACAGCATCATGACAGTTTTTATCATTTCTCCACACGTGTCTCATGATGTAGCTGTAAACGTTGAGTATTACGGCGCCGAGCATGAAGCAGCTTCACAAGGACAACATGTATGAGCTGTCTGTTATGACGAGTCAGCAGCTTCTTAAGGGCTGTTTAGGAAAGCAGAAAGAGGGGAACCATTAACTACGAGGATCTGCAGCTATTAGGAGGCTCCTGTCCCAGAACGCGTGGAAGAATCCCACCAGGAAGGAAGCTGATGCAGATAGAGGAGAGGCCGTCTCTGTGGGGAGGATCTGCTTCTTAAACATGTTAGCAGTAAAATCTGCTCTGATTGGGGGAAAGCTGCAGTTTTCTCCACAGTCCCTCACACAGGTCCTGATTTGTGGAGGAGCTGACAGTCATTTCCTCAGCAGGACTCCTTCCTGCAGCAGCATTGAGATCCGCTCGCTACGTTGGCGCTGACGGTGACCCAGCATGCTTTGCTGTAAGTCAGACCTGTGTGGTTGCAGGAGGGACGCTCCGTCTGTAATTACAGAGAAAGCTGCACAGCCGGCACCTCAGAGTGTTAGAAAAGTTCGCTTTGAGTTCTGGTGACCCAGCCGACCCAGAATGCTTTGCTCTAGTTTCATTAGCGTTAGCTGCTAAGTGGCTTTGTTTCCAGCTCAGTTCTGATAAAACGGGTTCTGAGGTTCTGCTTCCACTTCCTACTCTGGTTTGTACTACTGGGACTGAATGGTTCTGATTCTGCTGGACAGAACTGGGCTGTTTTGGCTTGAATTGGACCGAAGTGAAGACGAGTGGAGCCGGTACTTTGGTGAAGGCCCATAAAATGCTGTTAGAACTGAAAAGTCCACATTTAGGAACCGGCCGCTCCAACGGAGCCAGGTCAGTTTTTCTGCTCCGTTAGAGCAAAGCTGGTTGATTAAAGGTGTTTATGGTGGGAAAAGTTCTGCTTGGTGAGTTCTGCTGGGCTGCATGATCATGTCTGTATGAACGGATGTATCTGTATCTGTGCGTTAATACGTACCGGGCTGCCTTCATCAGATAATTGTCACTTAAACTTCCTCATTAGCAGGTTCCCTTTACAGAGCAACAGAACCTGCTCTGGGTTTCTGAGGAGAGAACGTCAGTTTGGGCCGGTCCAGAACCTGAACTCTGCTGAGAAGCTCCCGTAATATAAAACATGTTGGGTGGAAGCCCTTTAATCTTTCCACTCGCTGCTTTCTAAGCGTTCTGATCTTAAATCCTCCCGTTTGGCCCCCAGGAGCCAGATCATCTCCAGGATGGAGTCACTCCACGGCTAATCGCTTTGCCTCCAGCTACTGGCTGAATAGCTGCTGCTGATCTGCTAACCTATCGCATTAGCACGTGCTAATGCTAATCCCTCTCTGTTTAGCAGCAGGCCGTGCTAATGCTAATCCAGCAGCTAATGCCTCAGCAGCTGTCAGTCAGAGCAGCGACAGGTGAGACACCTGATCAGCTCCTCCTTACCGCTGTCTTGGTCGTTGTCTTCATCGTTGTCTTCATCGTCTTCTCCAGCAGCCCGACCTTTCCGGGGCGGAGGGGCCGGGGCGGGGGTGGGGGGGCTGGGGTGGGGGGACCGGGGGGGGGGGTCCGGGGACTCTGTGCTGTAACCATCAGGCTCACTGAGGCTGAGCTTTAAGCCAAAGGTGACGGACTGCCTGCAGCAGAATGAGTCGCTGCTGCTCTCAGGTCCGACCTGCTTGTTGTTCTGTTGGAGGAAATGAATGAAAAAAATCCTTTTGGTCTGGTTTTGTTTACTGGCTCTTCCCGTTTATTATCGTGTTGTTACTGAACTTATTAATGATCCTGGTATTTCTGCAGGTCTCTGATGGATTTTCCTGAATTCTTTCATCACTGATATGATTATTTGTTTTCTCTGGTTTTATGCGTCTGTTGTCTTAATTTGACCGTTTGGTTGCGTGTCTCTGGTTCCATATCTGACCTGTTTTAACTTCTTTCTCACAGAATAAAATGTTTCATAAACGCTTCAGCGTTACATTTCAGCCACACAGAGGTTTACAAGAAAAAAAAGTATGACTAGTATTTACCCTTTGGGAATACCGTCCCACCTGAGCTGTGAATCCCTGCAGCTCCTCCAGAGCCACCATGGCCGGTAGCTCTGGTAGAACCTGTGAGGCCAGAACCAGAACCGCTGCAGCTGGACTCGTTTGTTAGAGAAAAGGCCAGAACCAGACGCCCCCTTTATTCACGGATCCCCCCAACGCCACAGCTGGACACAGTAACATCTGCAGCATGTGCTGTTCTCTGTGAGGTTCTGCTGGGCCAGTGAGGAACGTCCTGTGAGGGAAGGAGGAGTGGTGGAGTGAGGGCCAGAAGACAGGAGGACTTGTACTGAATGCTGATCAATGAATGATGCAACATGTTGACATTTCTCTCCTGTGTGTCTGCTGCTCAGGTGAGAAGGTGTCCTTGTTAGCTCAGCGTCCCGTGGTCCTGCAGCGGGGATGTGACTGCAATCTCAACGCATGCTGAGCGCACCGACTCCTGCTGCTGACGCCCTGCCTCCCACAGAAGCTCGGTAGGTTTGGTCTGATCGTCTCAGTGCAGCGCGTCTCTCTGGAAATGAACTCCACAGTAACCATAAAGACCCAAAACAGAGCATGACGGTCTCTGGAAAACATTATATTCTATTTTATTCTATTAATCTCATCAGGTTTGTGACATTTGTCTGGTTCTTCAGCCCTTAAAGACGTTCCTGTGACATCATGGAGAGGAACTGTCTCATTTTCTCACTCAGTGACCCTTACTGATCCCAGACATTTCATCCAGGCAGCAGACCTCATTAAATCTTTGGAACGGGTCGTTTAGCCAGCTTAGCCTGACTTGTCCTCCACAGTAGCAGGAATCCAGGGTGGAGGAGGACAGGAGCTGGAGGAAGGAAGGGTCAGAGCTGGAGCACACAGAGGAAGGAATCAAGACGGCAAAAAGATTCACATTTCTAAAACCGTGCCATCGCCAGCAGCAATTCCCCGTTCTAGATTCCAGCTGCACCTGAAGGTCTGGTACCAGGTTCCTCCTCAGGTTCTACCAGACATGGTCCATGCACCATGTGGGTTAAAATGGCTCGGCTGGTTGGTTTTTCATGGTGAAATGGTGACATGTAGAAAAAACCCAAAGACCTGTGAAAAAATCTGAGTCCACTGATGTAGGACACATTAAAAAAACTAAAAAGTGAAGCCGGTGGCAGCGGCGTGTTAAGATTCCTCTGAGGCGGTGCGCTCACATCGACTGTCAGAGGACGGAGGAGGACCAGGAGGAGTCAGGTGAGAAAGAAGCTGACGCATGGGGAGCGCCCACTTAGTCCAGGACCCAGAGGGGAGGGGAGGGGGGGTGACTGTCCCTGTAGGGTGTAGCAGAACGCCTGGAGTCTAACCTCCGTCAGCATCATTGATCAGCAAATCTGGGATCGCTGAAGCCCAGTTCCCTCCTGATTGTCAGAGCAGAGCCAAAGGTTCCACCATCAGCTTTACGCAGCAGAGGATTTAAGCTTTACAGCAATTAGTATAACCTGTTAATCTGGTGATCATCAGCAGACGTGATGGTAGGAAAGTTTCTGATAAAGTCAGGCTGTTTTAGTGTCATGTTTGTGATTTTAAGTCAAACTACACTTAGCGTCCTCTGCATGCTGGTTGGCTGCCTTGGCTCTGTCTCCGTGTCACTTCCAGCCTCAAGCATCCTGGATGCTGAGGGGAGTGAAGGTTCTGCTCAGCAGGAGAATACGTGAAGTTCTCTGATCGTTGGGTCCAGCTTGCTCTGATTGTGTAGCAGTTGTGCTCATGAGGTGCTGATCCGTACCACCGTGTGTCAGCCTGGCCCAGCTGGAGATCCAACTGGTTCTGCTGCAGGTTAAATGTGCAGGAAACATGAAAGGCTGGTTGCAGGAAATGGTCATAAATACATAATTGTGCAAAGCGTAGAGCGACTGAAAGGCTCAGAAGCATCATTCTCATTCTGCACTGAGCTGAACTGGACTTTGGTCTCAAGCCTTCACCTCAGCTACTTCCAGGTGCTGCTGTGTCATCATGCATATTTTCTCACGTTGTTCTGTAAACAGGCAGAAGTTCTTTTCTCTCCACTGGTTTTCTACTGTTATCAATAATTGTGCAATATTTACATTGCCATTTATTTTTGTACTTTTATTTGTGGCCTCTCACATAAAGCTCGTCCTCTGCTGCTTTAGAACTAACTGTAGAGGAGATAATAATAATAATAATAATAATAATAATAATAATAATAATAATAATAATAATAATAATAATAATAATAATAATAATAATAACGCATTTTATTTAAAAGGCACCTTTGTGGACACTCAAGGCCACCGTACAAAAGGATAAAACATAATGTGAGAACCAACGTCAGAACAGAATAAAAAAACATCTAAAAATACAGAGACTGGTGTTAGCTTGTTTTCCACCACTAGAACGTGTGTCTCTGTCTTTGTCCCCGTTGTGGGACCATAAAGGAGTTTATTATCTGATGTAGTCAAGGATCATTTCCCTGCTTCATCCTGTCGTATCATCTTCTGCTGAACCAGAACCTTCAGCGGTTCTGGATCATCTTTGAGCGGTTCTGCCTGCATTTGCTGCTCTGATGGATCGGATCGTTGGCAGAAACCTTCCAGCCTCAGCTCTGGGATTTTCAATTTTTATCTGTTTGCAGTGAAAGAGAAATAAAAGCAAGCAAAGACTTCTTCATCCTGGTTCCTCCAGGTCCGCTCCGTCTCATGGTTCTCAGTCGGAACCACGGTTCTTCAGGTTCAGCGCTAACACCTCCATGTTGTGCTGGTTGCTGTTCAGCTGAGGGAAACGAGAACTCTTCATGCTGGATGTTCAATGCTAAATATACCAGCAGCCCCAAGAGGAGGAGGAGGAGGAGGAGGAGGAGGAGGAGGAGGAAGGGGGATGAAGCACGAACAATAGCTTAACTCACCTGATGTCTTCTTTTCTCATTCTAAGACAAATCAAGCAGGAAACTGAGAAGAGGAAGTTTATGTTTATCTGAGGCTGGGACCAACAATGGCTGGTCATAATGTTTTGCTCCTCTCCTGCTCTGTGATGTGATTAATATGCAGGAGGAGGAAGGAGAGCACTCACAGTGTTTGTGTGGGTGGATCAAGATTAGACACGAGGATCATGGGAGATCCTGCACTCCCCACGTCCCTCACCTAAGCGCTGCCTCGCTCTTCATCGCCTCAGTGGTCCTCCTCACAGACCACCATTACATATGGAAATATGCAGAAGCACACAGATTCCCTGCTGCTGGAAACCCCACAGTGCAACATTTCTGCTGAAAGTAGAGCAGAGTGAGTCGCAGCCCCCGCAGGGAGTTGCTTGTTTCCTTATATGTATGTAATCTGATTAGAGTGGGGCGAGGAAGATGAAGAGGAGGGGCAGCCTCTGCTGATGGTGCATTTTAGGACAAACTTATTAACACATCTGAGAGATTTTAACGTGGCGCTTCTTCTCTTCTGCAGGCTAATTTTAGCTCCAACTTTTCTTGGTGCTCATCCATCGTAAAATGTCATAATTTCAGAAAGTATGAGACGGAGAAGCAGCTTCCAGTTTGCACCACATCTTCACCTTAACATGGCGTCTGTTTGACTGCAGCACTGTTAAAATGGGCAAATGAGGGAATAACTGAGGAGAATACCTGCTGAGAAGCAATCCCTCGTTCTGCACTTCCACTCGTCTCACTCCATCTGCAGCCGACACATGCAGGCCCAGCAGGACGCTGACATCAGCACATTATGCTGCATGGCGTGCCGTGCACAGCCGGCCCAAGGTATGTGCTAACACGGAGGGAGCTTAGGGTCCGCAGGCCAGCAGAGGGCGCCCCCTGCTGGTAGCAACCGACCCACGTACACAGACCTCTAAGCGAGCGCTCCTGTGGAACGTTGGTTCTGCTTGGTGACGCTGCATGGCTCAGCTGTGGTTCTGACCCGTTCTTCATCAGAAACCCTCCTCAGATGTTGAGGCTTCTGCAGGGTTCTAAGCACTAGTCCTTTCTGCTCTGGGCCTCTGCAGCTGCTTTATTTTGTTTCTGTGCAGCCGGCCGGTGTGTCCTCACCTGTCCCACTGAGGAAGACGTCCTTGTTCCATCTTCATCGTGCTGGCAGAAGGCAGCAGCGTCTTAGTTCCTCTGTTCTTCTTTCACTCCTGACGTCTGCCCAGAAGCTGCTGAAAGGCGGCCCAAACACCATGTTTCCATGTCCTAACGTCGCTGTTGGCTTGCAGATTCTGGTCTCCATCATCTTTCCTCCAATAACACCTGAATCCACCGTTTGGTCTCATTTCTACTATCTACCAACATTTCCCCGCTTTGTCCAAATCTTCTGCATTTGCTTCAGCAGCGTTTCTCTTCAGCGTGGACTCCAACTTATCTAACCCTACTCTCTGTCTTCTCTTTATTAATTGGACTTGTTGTGTATTATTAATAATTATAATTTGATATTCTAACTTTTAATGTTATTCTTGTCAAAGGTAAGCGACAACAAAATATTTTTCCAAATGGTTGTGATTAACGTCTACAAGCCTTTAACGATTATAACTAGCATTGGCTTTATTAATTAGCAGTTATTTACCATTCAATTTTCAATTCAATTAAATTTTATTTATATAGCGCCAAATCATGAAACATGTCATCTCAAGGCACTTTACAAAATCAAGTTCAATCATATTATATTATATATATTATATTATACCATAAAAGCTTTAACCAGTTGTGAAACTGAGTTAGCCACTAGTGAATGTTAATAAGCTTAGTTTATAATTGCAGTTGGATTCACTGATCATTAGCCACACACAAAGGAAACAATCTCTGTATATCCATGATGTTAGCTATTTAGCACATTTCTGCTGTGGGCCCCATTGCAGCTTTATCCGGCCCTGGCGGGTGTTTTATCTGCCCAGAGGACTTTTGTCTTTATCATTTTAGTTTTTAATCCTGATGAATGTGATCATCTCTCTGTGGTTCTACTGAAACGGCCCATCATCTAAACCCACAATTCAAGCTTAGGGCCTGGACCGGGGGTCTGCTGGAGGGCTGGGAATGTGACCGCTCAGCTGATGGAGTGTCCCCCCAGCAGACGGTGGCGTTCCTCAGGGCTGATCAGGCTGTGAGGATAACTGTGAGGAGCATTCTGCTCAGTCAGCGGCTGCAGCCATGAATCTGTGTGTGACTCTGGCATCATCAGTTTGGCTTTATGCTTTAATCCAGTTATACTGAACTCTAATTAAAATGTGCACAGAGAAAACTGACCCAGAGAAACTCCACAGATCTTTATTAAACATCACATTTACAGTCCAGTGGCAGTCCCAGGTTTTAATGCCTTTTCTTTTCCTTATCACAGCTTTTTGTTCATTATAAAAGCTGCAAAGTTATAAGCGGTTAAATGTGAAGCTTCTTCATCCGGCTTTGACATCCAGGTATGTCCACCAGGGGGCGTCGCCACAGTTTGGTTCCTCGTTACACTTCAGCTCTACGTTTATTTGGACGATTACTTGGCAGGTTTCCACCGGATCATGTGACGATCAAATTTCCTCCAGTGGAAAACAACATGGCCGCCGTTCCTCGTACTTAATGTGGAAACCTCAACATTTAAAGTTTTATGCGTTTTGATGACATTTCTAGCAGTAAATGCTCTCCTGGTCCAGCTTGTCAGTCCAGGTGGACGTCCATGTCCTGGTAGGTCTGCAGGAGGTCCATCCAGGTCCAGGTCCACATGATGATCAGAACTCTGGAGGTTCTGTAGAACCTGACCTGCTGTAAACTTTACATTTCTAAGCAGCGTATTTCCACCAGGTCCGACTGAAAGGCCAAAACACAACATGAGACAAAGATGTTGAGCTTCACAGCAAACAGACTGAATTTGGTGGCTGAAGGTTTTACAGTCTGGCCTTAACGAAGGCTTTAATTAGACCGGGTCTGTCCCGTAAACCAGAAGCCGTGTCTGAATGAGTCTGCCGGTAGAAATCAAGGATTTATAGCAGAATAATATTTAGATCATGAGTTTAAACCGCAGCTTTTAGCCTCTTAAAAACGTACCGCTTGGTTCTGGAGCAGGGTTGACTGAACGGACCTCCTGGTTGAAGCTGTGCAGTCAGAACCCAGAAGTGTTCTGCAGTAGTAGCAGCAGCGGTTCTGAGTGGTTCTGAGTGGTTCTGAGTGGTTCTGTGTGGTTCTGTGGGGTTCTGTGTGGTTCTGTGTGGTCAGAGCTTCTAACTCGGGGAACGGCAGCAGTTAGCCTGAGCTAACGGTTAACCAGCTAGTTTCCATGGTTGGTGTTAACGTGACTGAAGTCAGTCCTCCTGGATCCGTTTGCTGGACTGAAGTGGTTCTGTGTGGTTCTGAGTGGTTCTGTGTGGTTCTGAGTGGTTCTGAGCGGTTCTGTGGGGTTCTGTGTGGTTTTGTGTGGTTCTGTGTGGTTCTGAGTGGTTCTGAGTGGTTCTGAGCGGTTTATGGAGCATTTCTGTGGCAGCAGAAGGAGCTTCTAACTCGGGGAACGGCAGCAGTTAGCCTGAGCTAACGGTTAATCAGCTAGTTTCCATGGGTGGTGTTAACGTGACTGAAGTCAGTCCTCCTGGATCCGTTTGCTGAATGTTTGTGTTTTCACATCATGGTCGGATGTTATTAATTTGCTCTCAGCACTTTGAATTATTCTCCAGAGATTTTCAGTTCAAGTCAGTCAGCTCTAATTGCTTTCCTCTCAAATATTGCCTTTCTTTCCTTCTTGGATTTTCTTTCATTCTGTGTTTTTTCTCCCGCTTTACTTCCATTTCATCTGGTTTTTAAGGCGGTTGTCTATCGCTGCTCTGTTAGTCCTTATCATCTTCCTTCTTGTCTTTCACATGTTTTCTCTCTTCTTTTTCTCGTCCCTCAGTCTCAGTTCATCCGTCCTTTCAGATAATCTCTAGTCTTTCAAGTCCTTCCTTTATTGCTCCTCTCCATTCTTTATTATCCATCTCTCTGCCGAGTGAATGATAATGAAAAGTTGCATGATCAAAGAGTCTATGATGAATAATAAATATGAGATAATTACTGCTTCAAGAGATAAGAGAGCAGCACGAGTGTCTCACCACGACACTCAGCCAATCAGGCTCTCCGGCTGACAATCCATACAGCTGAGACACTGAGAGGACAAATAGGCCCGCCGTGTCCCCATGGGGGGGGGGGGGAAAGAGACCGCCTTCATGATGCCGTGGGCTGCATCTCCTGGTCGGTCCGCTGAGTATCTGCAGCGTTCCCTTAAAGAAACACCGACACACATCAGAGCTCAGGGAAGGAGGGAAGGAAGGAAGGAAGGAAGGAAGGAAGGAAGGAAGGAAGGAGGGAAGAAAGGAAGGAAGGAAGGAAGGAAGGAGGAATGAGGAGGGGAAGGGAGGGAAGGAAGGGCCGGCGAAGAATGTAGGATAGGATGGTCCAGGAATCTTAGGCGGGCTGCGGTTCGTCTGGGCAGGACGTCGGAATCCGGCCGACCGTCCTTCCTCCTTCCTCCTGCCTGGTCCTCCGGAAGGAAGGAAGGAAGGAAGGAAGGAAGGAAGGAAGGAAGGAAGGAAGGAAGGAAGGAAGGAAGGAAGGAAGGAAGGAAGGAAGGAAGGAAGGAAGCCATCAGCTCTTCCAGGATTAACCTGCAGCATCATCAGGTTGAGCCTTCAGATTTAGACTTTGTTTGGTTTCTCCTGTTTCTTCTGGATTTTTAGTCTTTAGTTACGGTGAAGGACGGCCTGTGGAGCCCACAGATCTGCTAACGCTGCTGCTGCTTCAACTCATGGAGGAGGAGAACAGGAAGGAAGGAAGGAAGGAAGGAAGGAAGGAAGGAAGGAAGGACGGAAGGAGAGAAGTAGTTACGGTGAAGGACGGCCTGAGGAGCCCACAGATCTGCTAACGGTGCTGCTGCTTCAACTCCTGGAGGAGGAGAACAACCCGCCTGCATCTAAGGATCTAAGAGGAGCAGACGTTCTCTGAGGGAGGCAGAGAAATTCACCGCTTCACGCTGGAGGAGTCGGTCTGACTTAGAGACGTTCAGGCAGGATCATAGCGGCGGATCCTGGAGGAGAACCGAGAGGATTGACTGCATCATAAACATGTGAGAGTAATAGGTTAATAGATTAAAACATAACTTATTATTCTCCTAAACACAGAGTTAAAACCTTCTCTGTGTTTGAGGGAAGAACCGTGGTTGTTCTGCCCTTAAATGGTTTTAGTTTTGCTTCCCTTGGTCCTTAAAGGGTTAATCTTAGGAGGATGCTGGTGAAGATTCTCAGTCAGGTCATCATCAGCCCAGAAAGGTTAAAAAAACAACAACTGCACTTCGTTTGGCCTCCATCCATTCTTCACCTTCAGAATAAAAGTCCACTTGTTCTATTTTTGAACCTTTTTTGATTGATTTTAGCAGCTTTTCTCCCTCTCACCAGTTTTCTTGCTGAAAAATGAAGGAATGGACGAGAGCTGGTTCCTGGTTCAGGAGACAGGAGGCGCTGGAGTCCATCCATCCATCCATCCATCCATCATCCATCCATCCATCATCCATCCATCCATCCCTCCATCCATCCATCCATCATCCATCCATCCATCCATCCATCATCCATCCATCCATCCATCCATCCATCCATCCATCCATCCATTCATCATCCATCCATCCATCATCTATCCATCCATCATCCATCCATCCATCCATCCATCCATCATCCATCCATCCATCCATCCATCCATCCATCCATCCATCCATCCATCATCCATTCATCCATCCATCCATCATCTATCCATCCATCATCCATCCATCCATCATCCATCCATCCATCCATTCATCCATCCATCCATCATCCATCCATCCATCATCCATCCATCCATCCATTCATCCATCCATCCATCATCTATCCATCCATTCATCCATCCATCCATCATCTATCCATCCATCATCCATCCATCCATCCATCCATCCATCCATCCATCCATCCATCCATCCATCCATCCATCCATTCATCCATCCATCCATCCATCCATTCATCCATCCATCCATCATCTATCCATCCATCATCCATCCATCCATCCATCCATCCTTCCATTCATCCATCCATCCATCATCTATCCATCCATCATCCATCCATCCATCCATCCATCCATCCATCCATCCATCATCCATCCATCCATCCATCCATCCATCCATCCATCATCCATCCATCCATCCCTCCATCCATCCATCCATCCATCCATCATCCATCCATCCATCCATCATCCATCCGTCCATCCATTCCTCCATCCATCCATCCATCCATCCATCCATCCATCCATCCATCCATCCATCCATCCCTCCATCCATCCATCCATCCCTCCATCATCCCTCCATCATCCCTCCTGTTAATCTGAGCTGTGTGTGGATCAAAGCTGCTGATCTGAGTCGTGTTGCCTTCATTGTTTCAGTAAACTAGAATATTCTCTGCTGCATGTTTGCTCTTAGAGATGATCAGTAACTTTGGACACGGGGTGCCGACTGCTAATGAGACGCACTGCAGCTGATTTGGAGGCAGCAAAATGTAAATGCTGGTAAACGATCATTAGCTTTGCCACTGCCACCATCACAGCCTGTACCCACTTTGTAATTTTCTGTTTTTATTGGATATTTATGACAGTTTATTGTTTTAGGGCCTCGTTTCACCACCATGCATCTCTTACAGTGTTTACTATTTATGAGGAGAGATGAAATATTGATTCTGGTTAAACTGTCAGTAACCCTGGTATAGAAAAGAGATAGAATACAGATGTGACAGAGAAAAGGACCACAGCCAAGAACCTGGCAGAATATCCTGCCTTAACCGCAGCACTCACCAGACCTGCAGGTTATTTCATATTTGGGGAACTTTGTGTTCATTTAAATTGGTAATAATTAATAAATTATTTATTACAGATGCAGGCAGCATCCTGCAGCAGCACTGGTAATAACAGCATGGCCCTAAACTGTCCTTCATGACTACAGATCCATCAGACAATGGTAATCGTCCTTCCTTGTTTATTTTCTAATCAGACTGAAAGAAGCGATTATAAACAAATGTACTGGATGACAGGCATTACCAGCCAGTAAGGAGCCTTTCTTCCTGCTAATTGGGTTCTGCATCACTCGGCCCTTCGTTCCTCGCTGATTAATGTTGCTTCTGAAGACAACATGGCCGACTGTTTTCACCTGCAGGTGTGTTCCCAGCTTGGTTTCTCTTTCACGTGGATTTACGGCACATCTTGAAGCTAAGAACAAAATCCACACTTGAGGAAAGGCTTTGCTGACAGAACCGGACCGGTTCCTGTACATCTGCCTGGATGTCTGCAAGCCTGCAGTGGAAAATGTCAGTTTTTCAAATAAACAAACAATAGAATTATCATTTTTTTGTGATCCGTCCGTCCGTCCGTCCGTTTTCTTCCGCTTATCTGGGGTCGAGTCGTGGGAGTAGCAGCTTCAGTAGGGAGGCCCAGACGTCCCTCTCCCCGGCCACTTGGGCCAGCTCCTCAGGAGGAATCCCAAGGCGTTCCCAGGCCAGCAGAGAGACATAGTCCCTCCAGCGTGTCCTGGGTCTTCCCCTGGGCCTCCTCCCGGTGGGACGTGCCCGGAACACCTCACCAGGGAGGCGTCCAGGAGGCATCCTGACCAGATGCCCGAGCCACCTCACCTGGCTCCTCTGGACGTGGAGGAGCAGCGGCTCTACTCTGAGTCCTCCCCGGATGACTGAGCTCCTCACCCTATCTCTAAGGGAGAGCCCAGACACACTACGGAGAAAACTCATTTCAGCCGCTTGGATCCGGGATCTCATTCTTTCGGTCACGACCCAAAGCTCGTGACCATAGATGAGGGTAGGAACGTAGATCGACCGGTAAATCGAGAGCTTCGCCTTTTGGCTCAGCTCTCTCTTCACCACAACGGATCGGTACAGCGCCCGCTTCACAGCAGACGCTGCACCAATCCGCCTGTCGATCTCCCGCTCCATCTTCCCCTCATTCGTGAACAAGACCCCAAGATACATGAACTCCTCCACTAGGGGCAGCACATCCTCCCCAACCCGGAGAAGGCACTCTACCCTTTTCCGGTTCAAGACCATGGTCTCGGATTTGGAGGCACTGATTTTCATCCCGGCCGCTTCGCACTCGGCTGTGAACCGCTCCAGTGAGAGCTGTAGATCACGCCCTGATGAAGCCAATAGGACCACGTCATCCGCGAATAGCAGAGACGCAATCCTAAGGCCACCACAACGGATCCCCTCAACACCTTGGCTGCGCCTAGAAATTCTGTCCATAAAAGTTATGAACAGAATCGGTGACAAAGGGCAACCTTGGCGGAGTCCAACTCTCACCGGAAACGAGTCCGACTTACTGCCGGCAATGCGGACCAGACTCTGACACCGGTCGTACAGAGACCTGACAGCCCTTATTAAAGGGTCCGGTACTCCATACTCCCGGAGTACCCCCCACAGGATCCCCCGGGGGACACGGTCGAATGCCTTCTCCAGATCCACAAAGCACATGTAGACTGGTTGGGCAAACTCCCATGCCCCCTCAAGAATCCTGCTGAGGGTATAGAGCTGGTCCAGTGTTCCACGGCCAGGACCAAAACCACACTGCTCTTCCTGAATCCGAGATTCGACTATCCGACGGACCCTCCTTTCCAGAACCCCTGAATAGACCTTACCAGGGATGCTTAAGAGTGTGATTCCTCTGTAGTTGGAACACACCCTCCGGTCCCCCTTTTTAAATAGGGGGACCACCACCCCAGTCTGCCAATCCAGGGGAACTGCCCCCGATGTCCACGCAATGTTGCAGAGCCGCGTTAACCAACACAGCCCCACAACATCCAGAGCCTTAAGGTACTCAGGGCGAATCTCATCCAACCCCGGGGCCTTGCCACCGAGGAGCTTTTTAACAACCTCAGTACCAGAGATGGGAGTACCCGACCCAGAGTCCTCAGGCTCTGCTTCCGCAATGGAAGACGTGTTGGTGGGATTAAGGAGATCTTCAAAGTAGTCCGCCCACCGAAACACGACGTCCCGAGAAGAGGTCAGCAGCACACCTCTCAACCTCGCACTCAGGATCCTTCCCCACCAGAGAGGTGACATTCCACATCACCTCTCCTCCAGGGGGACCCATGTCACCTCTTCGGGCTGAGCCCGGGTGCATTGTGCAATGGGTGGCAGTAGAGGGCGGGGACCTTGGCGTTCCGATCCTCTGCTGCAGAAGCTGGCTCTTGGGATTTTTTGTTGATACCAATGAAAAATACTCAACCCCTTCATATGTCTCACTGTGAAAGCATCTAAGTTGATTTTACATAGGAGCATTTTCACCAAGTGGGAATTAAACAAATGCTTCTGAGAAGTCTAAGCTCTGATCAAACATGAAGAGAATGTTAGAGTTGGGTTCCCTTATGTTTGTCCCTGACAGCTATGGTGCTGAAGGTGTGTGGACCACTGTCTGCCATGGAGACCTGTGCTCTCTGACTCTATGATGACTTTTCTACAGCGACAGTTTTCAGACAGAAGACATGATTACACCTGGTTTGGTGTTCTGTTAGCTGTGACATCATCAGAGGAGGCAGATCATCCACTATTACCATCTACCATAGAAAGTACTCCTGGGTCAATGTGAGCTTCTGTGCTTTCTGTGTCTCTGCTCTGTCTTCTCTAACATAGAAAGTACTCCTGGGTCAATGTGAGCTTCTGTGCTTTCTGTGTCTCTGCTCTGTCTTCTCTAACATAGAAAGTACTCCTGGGTCAATGTGAGCTTCTGAGCTTTCTGTGTCTCTGCTCTGTCTTCTCTAAGCCCCAGTGGGTGGAGGCAGATGAGCGTTCACACTGAGCCTGGTTCTGGTTCTGCTGGAGGTTCTCCTCCCTGTTAAAGGGGAGTTTTCCTCTCTTTCTCCTCCCTGCGGCGTCCCACAGGGCTCAGTTCTGAGGCCTCTGCCATTTTGATGCATCAGCTTCCCTTGGCTACATTTTTTAAGAAGCACAAATGTGGCTTTTACACTAATGGCTGTCAGATTTATTTTGTCTTTAAAGAGAGGACCCCCGCTCCGTGCAATCATTGTTAGCATGCCTTGAAGAAGTTAGAGCCTGGATGACTCTTAACTTAATTTCAATGACAAAAAGACGATTCAGTCCTGGATCTCCTGGGTTGTTCTGTAGAGCTGGGCCCTCTGGCTCAGGGCATGAGGACGCTGCAGGAGTTCAAAGGTTACAGAGCTTTCTCTGCTGCAGCTGCAAGGCTTTGAACTCACCACCAGTGAACTTCAGACAGGCTTCTTCACTGTGGATTCTTAAATCTGCTTTGAAACTCATCTTTTTTCATTGGCTTTTGACTCAGCATGAGAGCGCCTACTTTAGTTTGAGTGGCTTCACATCTTTTGCGTGTCTCCTTCTATTCGTGCTGTAAGGCTTGTGTATGATTTCTGTTCAGCATTTGGCCAGTTGTGCTGTTGTTAAAGGCGTATAAATAAAGTTGGCTCGGTTAGTTATTATCTGAAGCCTGGTCTGCGGTGTATGGTCTACCTGGAACCTCAGGTATAACCCAGCATGCACACTTCCGTCTTATTAACTTCCAGCTGTTTCTTAATTATTTATTTGGGCTTTTTCTTAGTGGGCTGAATAATGAAACAAGAACACATCATTTCTTTGGAGGTTAAAACCAGAATTGGCTGCACTTCCGTAAATTTCAAATGTATTAAAGGACTGATGTGTCAGCAGGATGTGGAGAAACTAATCCATGTTTATCTTTAGTAGAACTGATCACTGCAGCGCGTTTTCACAGCTCTGCCTAAAAAGTGGATCAGAACGCTGCAGCTGTTAACCGCCTGGCTGCTGAAACGTGCTGCAGAGAAACTGGACCTGACTTAAAAAGGCTGTAATTCCTGAATCCTTCAACATAAAGTCTTACAGAAAGCTGTGAGTCCAGAAGGTGACGGATAATCACTTCTCAGTCTTCCTCTGCCTGCTGTTTCTAAAACCTTTAGCCGTGACGTGTTTCATGGAGACGTCCTGAACGTCGTGGAGATCTCTACTCAGCGTGGTGCAGAAGACAACGCTGCTGATGGTGCTGGTTTCTGAAGCTGGTCCTGAGTGTGGCTTCACGCTGTGACAGAAATCTGATTGGCTACACGGCTGTGGCGTCACAATCAGCAGCAGAGCTGATTGGCCCCAGATGCATGAGAGGCGGGGCTTGTAGCACATGAGGGGAGACATGGGGGACATGACTGGATCTGGAGAGACGTCTGCTTGACATAACTGGTAGATGTGAGTTAGAATAAAATAAACTGGTGGCCATTTTGGCTCAGTGGAGGAAGGAAGCATTATTTCTTTTTTATTTAGTGACGTTCTGGAAGTTAACTTCTGGTTTCTCCTGGGCGGCTTGACAGCTGAGGGTTTGTAGAAGAGGCAGCCTGGTGGTGGAACCACAGAAGTAAGAGTCGTGTCTTCTGCTCATGACTCGTGTTTTTCTTTGTGTTGCTCTAATGACTCACCATTCACAGCCCAAAAGGTCAGATTTAATTTCTCTTAGAGGCCAGAGGGAGAATTAAACTCCTTCCTTTTGTTGATCTCAGCCTCATTTAATGAGGTTTAACTTTGAGGTCCGTCCTTAGATCCTGTTTTTTTATCTCAGTCCTCTGTGTCCTCCTTCTCCTTCTACTTTGTTCTCGCTAGCTGCCATGTCTGTCGGAGGAATCCTCCCAGCATCCTCAGCGAATCAGCTCACACGGCTGGAGGCGGATGGAGGTCCTGCCTGCAGAGATGGTCTCCTCAGCAAATGTCTTTCTTTAAGTCCTCAAGCACAACAAGATGGAGGTTTTCATCTGGACTCTAATCACATTCTAAAGCTGCTTTATACTTTAACAACGTTTTCTATACACACGGCTTTATTCGGTGTTAAAGGAAGCAGAGACCTGGTCTTCCAACGCCTCCTCATGTGTGCAGATGAAGTAATTGTAGGAAAGAGATTCTGGTTCTGTATTTTTATTCTCCATATTTGATGCTTTTTGGTGAAGAATGATCGTTGTTCCTCCTCTGCCTGAGTGTTTGTGAGCGGCAGAGTTTCACAGGATGTGTCCAAATCAACAGAGAAACAAGCAGATCTATTATAAGAAGGAATCTAAAAATAAAGTGCAGCAGTAACTTGCTGGATAAGATAAACCTTTGTGGAGGCATCTTGATTTCATGTCAGTGTTCCTAACATCAGTAATAGTGGCTCTGAGACCAGAAATGACCTTGATCTGCCCGGTACCCTCATATTTGCTCATTTACATCCTGCTTTTGCAGAACATTCAGAAACGCACCAAAACTTCTCATTGTGGAAAAATATCAGCCTCCAAGCTACAGATATCCACAGCTATACACGCTTTAGGAAAGTTTGCAACGCATCCAGGGACGTTCACAGGGTCGGCAAGAGGAGATCTGCTGCAGCCATGAGAACCTGAAGCTGCAGAACGATGAGCTGAGAGAACCTGAAGCTGCAGAACGATGAGCTGAGAGAACCTGGAGCTGCAGAACGATGAGAGAACCTGAAGCTGCAGAACGATGAGCTGAGAGAACCTGAAGCTGCAGAACGATGAGCTGAGAGAACCTGGAGCTGCAGAACGATGAGCTGAGAGAACCTGGAGCTGCAGAACGATGAACTGAGAGAACCTGAAGCTGCAGAACGATGAGCTGAGAGAACCTGGAGCTGCAGAACGATGAGAGAACCTGAAGCTGCAGAACGATGAGCTGAGAGAACCTGAAGCTGCAGAACGATGAGCTGAGAGAACCTGGAGCTGCAGAACGATGAGCTGAGAGAACCTGGAGCTGCAGAACGATGAGCTGAGAGAACCTGGAGCTGCAGAACGATGAACTGAGAGAACCTGAAGCTGCAGAACGATGAACTGAGAGAACCTGAAGCTGCAGAACGATGAGCTGAGAGAACCTGAAGCTGCAGAACGATGAGCTGAGAGAACCTGAAGCTGCAGAACGATGAGCTGAGAGAACCTGAAGCTGCAGAACGATGAGCTGAGAGAACCTGGAGCTGCAGAACGATGAGAGAACCTGAAGCTGCAGAACGATGAGCTGAGAGAACCTGAAGCTGCAGAACGATGAGCTGAGAGAACCTGGAGCTGCAGAACGATGAGCTGAGAGAACCTGGAGCTGCAGAACGATGAACTGAGAGAACCTGAAGCTGCAGAACGATGAGCTGAGAGAACCTGGAGCTGCAGAACGATGAGAGAACCTGAAGCTGCAGAACGATGAGCTGAGAGAACCTGAAGCTGCAGAACGATGAGCTGAGAGAACCTGGAGCTGCAGAACGATGAGCTGAGAGAACCTGGAGCTGCAGAACGATGAGCTGAGAGAACCTGGAGCTGCAGAACGATGAACTGAGAGAACCTGAAGCTGCAGAACGATGAACTGAGAGAACCTGAAGCTGCAGAACGATGAGCTGAGAGAACCTGAAGCTGCAGAACGATGAGCTGAGAGAACCTGAAGCTGCAGAACGATGAGCTGAGAGAACCTGAAGCTGCAGAACGATGAGCTGAGAGAACCTGGAGCTGCAGAACGATGAGAGAACCTGAAGCTGCAGAACGATGAGCTGAGAGAACCTGAAGCTGCAGAACGATGAGCTGAGAGAACCTGGAGCTGCAGAACCATGAGAGAACCTGAAGCTGCAGAACGATGAGCTGAGAGAACCTGGAGCTGCAGAACGATGAGCTGAGAGAACCTGGAGCTGCAGAACGATGAACTGAGAGAACCTGAAGCTGCAGAACGATGAACTGAGAGAACCTGAAGCTGCAGAACGATGAGCTGAGAGAACCTGAAGCTGCAGAACGATGAGCTGAGAGAACCTGAAGCTGCAGAACGATGAGCTGAGAGAACCTGGAGCTGCAGAACGATGAGAGAACCTGAAGCTGCAGAACGATGAGCTGAGAGAACCTGGAGCTGCAGAACGATGAGCTGAGAGAACCTGGAGCTGCAGACGATGAGAGAACCTGAAGCTGCAGAACGATGAGCTGAGAGAACCTGAAGCTGCAGAACG